>NW_027397096.1:11521616-11751104 GCF_003265705.2 Callorhinus ursinus | reverse complement strand
GACTCTGAAAAACAAACTGAGGGTTCTAGAGGGGAGGGGGGTGGGGGATGGGTTAGCCTGGTGATGGGTATTAAAGAGGGCACGTTCTGCGTGGAGCACTGGGTGTTATGCACAAACAATGAATCATGGAGCACTACATCAAAAACTAATGATGTAATGTATGGTGATTAACATATCAATAAAAAATTTAAAAAAAATAAACACAAGTCCTTCTGGGTGAGAGCTCACAACAATAATCACGTCCATGAGAGTAAAGAAATGATTCCAGGCAGGATGGAAGACACCACCGGAGAGCCTCCTTGCCTGTTCTCCAAACTAGCTCACTCAACAGAGCTGGGGACTGGTACTGTGGGGGAGAGTTCCTCTGCATTACAGGCTGGTTCACATAAGCATAGGCTGAGGACATTAGCTTTACTTGGTACCTGGATGTGGCCGCAGGCATATTTCACAATGTCAAGACTAACAGAGATTGGTTCGCTGTGGGAAGATGAGAGAATATGAGGACCCTGTCTGTCTCTTTCAATCCCTTAGGGTGGTTCCCAAGGTAACCATGACCTGACCTGAAGGCAGACGCTTAATGACTGAGCCACCCAGGTGCCCCAATAATTACTTTTTTAAAGTAGGCTCCATACCCAGCGTGGAGCCCAATGCAGGGCCTGAACTCATGACCCTGAGATCAAGATGTAAGCCGAGATCAAGAGTCAGATGCTCAATCGACTGAGCCACCCAGGTGTTCTGGGGTTAGGTCATTTTAAAGGATTTGGTACTCCACTGGGGCGCCTGGCTGGCTTAGTTGGAAGAGCATGCAACTCTTGATCTCAGGGTCAAGAGTTTGAGCTCTGTGTTGGGTTTAGAGATGACTTAATATATAAAACATTAAAAAAAAAGGGAGGGATTTGCTACTCCAGGTAAGAAGTAAATTGAGCAAGAGAAAGGAAAGGTACCAGCAGCAGAGAAATGCCTTCGCTAATGTTGGCAAGCCAGGAGATGCTGACATGCCAGATGTGATGATGTTATGCACATCTGTTCTCATAGGCCCTTGGGGCCACGGCTGGGAAGGGATTATTCATCATTCATCATAGGTCCACGAAGAGACCGCCCTGTGTGGCCAACATATCAAGGGGTCCTAAGCCAGAGCAGAGGAGTAAACAGTAACCGCGACACCAAGATTTCTTTACAATTTAACAGAAGAGTTGTTCTGGCAACTGCGGTGTGGTGTTTGGCAACCACAAGTGCGGTGTATGATCACAACTCATACTTTAAAGAGGAGGAGACAGACCACAACTCAAGATACCAAGGTTATAACTGGACTTCTCCCATTAACTTTTCTGGCCACTCCAGGTCTTAATTTCCCCACTTACCACATGGACAGGAAATGAGTGACTCCCACATAAGAGGTTCATCACACTGGCATGAATAGTTTCAAAAGTAATTAATAATAAACACGCTAACAGAGTAATGGTGAGATGATGTTTGATCTATCCAAGGGTAAAAGGTACCATATTTCATTTTCCACGAACCAGAAAACGTAATTAAGCATTCATACCATAAGTGGTTTTTGTTGTTGTTGTTTTTTCTTACTTAAAGGTATATGGTAAGCAGAAGACCTGGGTTCACATGCCAACTCCTGCCATTTTCTCACTGTATGACCTTGGGAAAGTCATTTGGCCTCTTTGGACCTTGGTTCCTTTACCTGCCATAGTGGGCTAAATCACATTTCCTCCCAAAATACGCTCACCTCAGAATGGGACCTTCTTTGGAAATAGGGTCTTTGCAGATATAGTTAAGGATCCAAGATGAGAGTATCCTAGAGTTAGGGTGAGTCCTAAATCCAGTGACTGGTATCCTTATGACAGAAAGGAGAGGGAGATCGTAGAGCGAGAAGAAGGCCACGCGAAGACAGGCAGAGACTGGACTTAGGCTCCAAGATGAGGAATGCCAGGAGCCACCAGAAGCTGGAAGCAGTAAGGAAGGATTTTACCCTAGAAGCTTTGGAGGGAGTGTGACCTTGCTGACGCCTTAACTTTGAACTTCTGGCCTCCAGAAATCTGAGAGAATAAAATTCTGTTGTTTTCAGTCACCAGGGCTGTGGTAATTTAGTATGGCAGCCCTAGGAAAGGAAGACACTTACAGAACAGGGAAATGACTATCTGCCTTCCAGGCCGTCATGAGCATCAAAGCGCACAGGGCCACCCGAACCCAGAGGACTACGCAGCATGGGACTATGTGAGCAGCTCCTCAGAGGGGCACTGGGATTCTGTAAAAGGCTCAGAAAGTGAAGACGGTGGTCTGGGGACACCTCTAGGCCGGAAGACAAGGGCTAGACGAGAGACACTTGGTGTGGGAACTCCATTATTAAAGCCGAGTGGTTCTGTGTGGGCCCTTGATGGGGAGTCCCAGCACAGAAGTGGGTGTGGGACCCCCACTTCCCTGAGGATGCCTGCAGGGGGCACAGGACGGCAGGGCAGGTGGCTCTTAGCTCCCAGGTTGGCGCCCTTCCATCCTCATGATGTCCTTACCTCTCCCTACATCTGCGGGGGATGTTTTGGCTTCTGAATTCTTTAACAAATAAACAGGATCATACTCAACATGGGTAAGGATAAAATGAGATGGACTGTTGCTGGTGGGGAATATTATTGTTAAAAACTACCTGAAGGGCAATTTGGCAATTTGTACTAAGAGCCTTTTAAAAACATGCCCACCCACTGATCTAGGGATCCACCTCCAGAATTCTAGCCCAAGTAAATAAGACGCCAACAAACCTTCAGGCATAAAGATGCCCCTTGCCACTTTAACATTGCCTTAAAATAGGGTATTTGTGAGGTAAAGCATACTTCCTTCTTGCAGTAGAATATTAGGTGGTCATGAAAAATCATGTTTATTATAGGGGAAATTCTTTAAGATACAATGTTAAATAAAAGAAGCAAATAAAACTGTACAGTTAGTATTACCGAGCAATGTAAAGGAAGCAGAGAAAAACGTTTTTAAAAAATCCATGGCAAAGTATTAATCATGGTTGCCTCTGGGTAGCTGGGTTATTGGTGACTCTTTTGTTACGTTATACCTGTCCATATGTTTCCTGTAACTTTGGCAATCAGTATAAAGCAAGTGAACAAACATGAAGAAAAAGCCCAGAGAGAAAAAAATACCCCATGCCAGAAACACGTGTGCTGGGACGCAGACAGTAGCCCCCTGAGGAGCAGCTGAGGGGATGGCCTCCCCGAGCCTGGTCTTGACACGGCTGGGGGCAGGGGGGGCCTGCAGCTCCCCAGCCCGCATCTGACTCCTCTCGCAGTGTCCGTGGCCAGCCGCACGCGATGTTGACTCATCCCTGTGTACATCTGACATATTTCCTTTTAATTTGTGTCAGGAATGTGCACCAACCTGTGTGTGTGAAAACGGCAGAAACAATTCAACCTCTGTACAAATTTCATATATCAGATCAGAAAGGACCAGAAGAGCAATGCTGGAAGAAGTCCATTTTTAAATCAAGTCCCTTTACCTGTCATCTTTGTCCTGCCCGGCCACCCCAGCCCTCAACCTTTCGATAAACAGGACACGGCTTGCTAGGAGACACCCTTTCCTGATTGCCAAGGAATGTCTGAGCCCCTCACACATCATTAGGAGGTCATTGAGCCGGGCCCGTGCCTTTTGCCTGGGAGCCCAGGAGATCAGTCATCACTGCAGGGCCCAATAAGGAGAATTTCGATGGGCTCCCCACTCAGAGCAGACCTGGAGGTGCCTCAGATAGAAGAGCTTTCCCAGACACTGGCATTTCCCAGACAGAATCCCAGAGACCTTTTCCTCCTCTGCTTTAAAACAGACACCATCAAGATTTCTACCCCTCCAAGTGGGAAGAGAAGAATCATTTTGCAGCTAGACTACAACGAAAATATTCCCTGCAGGATGCTCTGCCCTGCTTATGAGGGTGGAGAGAAAATTTACACACGGCGCTCTGTTACAGGATTCCTATGGCAAGGCTCAGAATACACCGCAAGACAAACTATATCCTCGGAAACCTAACATCTCCTTTTTATTCCAACATCTCCCTGAATGGAAATAACTTCGCGGAACTGTATCTCTAAACACAAGTAAGCACACAAACTGGGTTTTCTAGAATAGGCCCGCTCCCAAATAATTCGTCCTGTGATCAGATCAGGTATCGGGGAAGGCAAGAGAACTAACATTTATTATTTTGTGCCAGGCATGGCCACTTTACAATACATTACCTCACTGAAAGTACCCCCACCTATGATGGTGCTAACATTCCCATTTTATCGATCAAGCAACCGAGGCCGAGAAAAGTAAAATTTTGCTCAAGATGATGATGTCAAGGCTACGATCAAGATTCTGATTCTAGGTCCAAAGCCTGTACTTTCTCCACTAAAATTCATGCCGAATTTTCATTTTGAAAATATGGCTGCAGGACCAGTAAGGGGGTTTCCAGTTGAGCCTTCCTATTGCAGAATTTTTAAGTGGTTCTTGCAGTTGGGCAGTTGGGAGGCAGGACAAACAACCCAACCCAAATCCTGTGTTTGTCTTAAAAGAGATTTCAGTACTCTACAAATAAGCCAAATTTGAGGCTCTCAACTGAGGAGAACTTTGAAGTCTGAAACCTGGGGCTAAGAAGTCTTCTGTTTTTATTAATTAAAGAAGATGTTTCAAAATCATGAGATTTATCACGATGACTGAACTTCAGATGTGAAACTCAATATACACACAGACATGCATGGCTTGTCCTTTTGGGTTATTTTTGATCTTCCCTGAGGATCTGCATTTCCTCAGATGAGACCTCTCTGCTTCCTGGGCTGGCTGACATGTCTGGAGGCCCAACTTTGCAGGCCTGAGCCGCTGCTGGCCTCAGGAATTTCAAAGGCCAGGGAGAGAACGGTGGGCAAGGTGGCTCCTACTGCCATTTGTTCCTCTATGCCCCCAAGGCAGTAGCTGTGGGAAAGAAGGGAGGAACCCACTCTGAGCTGCAGAAGGGTCCTGGATGCGCCTGCAGGTCCCGGAGTTGACTGGTTTGACGCCCTGCCAAGTTTTGGTTTTGTTATTTTGGTAGTCACCTAACCATGTGGGCTTTAAAAATGGTGCTCCCAGCTTGGGCAAGAGACATTTCCATTTGTAGCATGTGGTCAGCCTTCCGCTTCTTGCTGCCATCAAAACCCATCAGCTCTCACTCCAAGGGGCAAACCTGAACCAGATTTTCAGCCGCAGGGGTCTTGGGATGAAGATTTGTGCCTGGCCTGCCATTCTGACACAGGGTATATTATATAACAGGATCCCTACTTTCCAGGCCCTTACAACAAAGCTGTTCAGCAAAGACTTGGCCTCAGGGCCTAAGAGGAACAAGATGAGAAACAGCACTGTTTGGACAATGGGGGACACCCACTGAAGCTGGGGTGGTTGGGGACGGTTTCCATCAGTTGTGGCGGTTTGACGTGGGTGGAGGACATTCCACAGTAGGGGGGATGTCTGAGGACAAACACGAAGGCAGGGATGTTCCTCACGTAGAGGCAGTCGGTGGAGTCCACTGGAGTGGCGGGTCCCTCATGAAGAATAATACCTCACGTGGTTTCTCAGAATCGGTGCCTATTTTCACATAGTTATTTCCTTTTGACTGTGGGACCACAGCAATTTGTACCATGGGCAGGACAGATACTGTTGGTTCCATTCTATAGATGAGGATCCTGAGGCCCCCGATGGGAAAATGACTTGCTTCAGTCACCTTAGTTTCTTTACTTTTTTTCTTATTACTGAAGTATAGTTGAATGTCACCTTACTTTCTTGCCTCCCAGGGTAGTTGTGGAACCATCTGTGAAGGTCCTCAGTGAACAAACTGGCACTACAGAAATATTATCATGGCGGCCTGAGGTAGGCACCAAAATGGGATCACAGGGTAGACTGGTGACTTACTTTGCTGAAATCTTAACTAGTGCTGGCTTGGGCCCCTTGTCCTACAAGGACTTCCTTGACTTTTGGCCTCGTTTCCTGGCCTTGCGGCCCGTGGGGGTGGGATTCAACACAGTTATCACTTGACCTTATCACACAAGGTGTGTCCAGGGCTTGTTCCACACCTGAAACAGTGGGGGTGCCTGGGAATTGTCATTTCCTGCCTCGACATGTCCAAGTGTTTGTTTAGCCTTGGCTGGTCACACTGACTCATCATCATCAGCCCGGGCATGGAAACCAGGGAGGATGTAGGGAAAAGTGGAGAAGCTGCAGGAACACACAGCGGGATCAATGAGGTGTAGAAATCTTAACAATGACAATAATCCCTTACACTGCACCCTGCTTTACCCTTTACAAGGTGCTTTCGCTGCCTTAATCCTCACAACACCCTCAGAGAGGAAAGCAAGGCAACTCTTACAAGTCCTGGTTTCACAGCTGAGGAAGTGAGGGCAGGGAGTTACGTGAGGGGCAGAGATGAGTTTGGAGAACCCAATCCCGCATGCTACCCCTTTGCTAGTCCAAGTGTGGGCCACTGGCTGGCACAGCAGTGTCGCCTGGAAGCCTGGGAGAAATGTAGCCCCTTGCAGGCCCTGCCCCAGGCTTAATAAAGCAGAAGGTGCACTTAAATCACTCCCCTCACCCTTCCCGGTCCCTTGGAGTATATCTGGCTCTCTCTACTCGTTTAAAGACCAGGAAATTGAAGCCCAGGGAGAGGATGGGACACGGCCTGTGACAGAAGCAGGAGCAAACAGAACCTTGGTCTTGCAAAGTGGTCCTGGGCCCCGCTTAATCAGGCGGACATTCAACTGCTGTGCGCCTTGCCTTTCCTCCTCCCTCCCTGCCCCACAAGTTCAACCCTCAAACCGCTCTCAGCTGCCAGGCCCTCGGCCTCTCCCCTCCGTTCCAGCCCCGTGTTAAGTGTTAACACAAGTTCTAGGGTCTACGGTTAACACTCTATTAAAGCAAACAGGGAAGCTGAGACCTCCTGCAACCGGGGAAGAGCCAAGTGGGGGTGCGGAGAACCTGGGGGCTCCCTGGCACAGCTGCCGAGGGGCAGGCCTGCACTCAGCTGTGTCTGCCCTGCCCCCTGCTCGGAGGCCCTACTGCCTTCAGGAGAGGGCCGGGGACCCCCTGCTTACCTGCTTACCGGGGAGGAGAGGCTGCAGACGCCTTGTAAAATGCCCACTTCATTAGTAAGTGTGGAAAATGCCCAAATAACTGTGTTAAGCTGGTTATGATTTTCCCTGCACTCACTGGTCTCCCTGGGTGCCAAGTTTGGCACCTGTGGGTAAAAGCGATTCCTAGGCCATGGCTGGAGCTCGGGGCCAGGATTCCCCCACCTCCACCCCACCCCCCACTTCTACTCCATCGAGGCCAATCAGGATGTTATTCATTTCCCTAGCTGAGACGCAAGTTCAAAAGGGCCAGGAGAGCTCCTTGGCCTGCCCCTGTGTGAGAAATGCCAATCTTTCCCTTGAGGAGGAAGCAACGTATTTTGTTTCTGCTACACTCATGCAAGGAGCAGCCCAGAATGAGTGTGTGTGTGTGTGTGTGTGTGTGTGTGTGTGTGTGTGTGTGCGCGTACGCGCACCTAGCTTTTTATCTTTGGACCTATGGTACATAATGGATTCAGAGGAAGATCAGAGTCATCCATAAGGAGAGAGGCAAAAAAAGCCAAGGCGCCAAGAGGCCCCTCGCAGGGGCCTGGAAACCTCATGTTACTATCTCAGATAGACACGGACCTGTCATCCAACCTTGAGTTAGGGCTAACAGCTGAACAAAAGAATTTCTCATTGTGCTTCATTTGAGTTTTAGAAATGCCTTTAGGGTTGAAAAGCTACTTAGAAGAGCTTTCTCACATCCCTCAGACTGTTTAAAAAAAAAAAAAGTAAATAAAAACCAAGTCTATTTGTTGTAGAAACACCTACCAAATAGCTCAAAATGAACTTGCAAATTCACCAAAACTCTCCTGGGCAAGCCATTAACCCTTTCTGGACTGGACCCCCCTTTAAAATAAAGAGGCCTGGATAAGAGCACTGTAATCTTCAAATGTAGGAAGTGACTCTTCTGTTGTCAAGATCCAAAATGGGTGGTGGTGCCCCATTTACTGAGTGAACCATCCCCCCTCCTTCTCACCCTGCCTGTGGGGTCCACCTTCAAGGCCCAGCAGCAGTGGGCCCGCGCTCTGAATCTAGCTGCAATCCCTTCCTTCCATTTCGTATCTTCTTATATCTTATTTTAAAGACCATTGTGAGATGGGGGTAGGGATAGGCAGATCTCTTGGACAAATGAGGTGGTTATAAGGTCACTGAGCTCTCTGTTGGTAGAAAGAACACTTGATTAAGAATGGGAAACCGAGCGCTAGTTCTGGTGCTGGTGTGTTCTAGCAAGTCACCTCCTGGCCCCTCAGCTTTCTGCACTGTAAAAGAGAAATAATAATGCTAGTTATTAGGGGTGCCTGGGTGCCACAGTCGGTTAAGCATCCGACTCTAGGTTTCAGCTCAGGTTATGATCTCAGCATCATGGGATCTAGCGCCGCGTCAGGCTCTGAGCTCAGCGTGGAGTCGGCTTGAGATTCTCTCTCCCTCTCCCCTTGCCCCTCCTACTCATGCTCTTTCTCTCTAAACATAAATAAAAAAAGCTTTAAAACAATAATAATGCTACTTATTATTACTGCTAGTTATTTATAATCCTCAAAATCATGCTAAGATTCAAATGACAACATGCATGATAGAGCCTTCAACACTACGCTGTGTAACGGGTATGTGAAGTATTGATTTTACCCTTAGAAGCCAGAGGGCTTTATATTGGTGCTCTCACCATTTCCCTCCAGATCCTTTGAGACTTAAGGATATTATCTAAGCTGGTTGGTTTCTGGAGGTATGGGAATGTCCACACAGCCCAGCACACCACTCAACCCTAAAATGGGAATGTGAAGTCACCAATCGTGTCTTCACTGGAGCTCTAATGCTGCGCAAGACACTTAACTGCTACCCTTCAGGGTCAAACAGAGCTTACCCTGAACTTATTCTGATGTCCCAGAGATATCTAAGAACCAAGAGCCTGCAGCACAGATCTTGCCACATAATAGGTGCCTAATTGGGGTGCCTGGGTACTCAGTCGGTTGAACGTCTGACTCTTGATTTCAGCTGGGGTCCTGGTCTCGGGGCTGTGGGACCGAGCCCCGCGTCAAGTCCCACGCTCAGCACAGAGTCTGCTTGTCCCACTCCCTCATCCTCTGCCCCTCCCCCTGCTTGCACACTCTCTCTAAAGTAAATAAATAAAATCTTAAAAAAAAATAGGTGCCTAATAAATGTTTCTTGAATGAATGAAGAAGAAACCTTTGCTATATTTTGATCTGAAGTGTGTGTCATGGGTCTGAAAAAGAGCGCATAAAGGCATTCCCCAGCCACCTTACCTCCAGGCGGCAATGCCCTTAAATCTCTCATTCTAAAATAACTCCAAAAAGAAGGGGTCCCTATGCTCCTTGGAGCCACACTCCTTAGTATTCTACTCAGCCGGTACCTTCTCCCTATAATATTAAAATAAGTATAATTAATATCTCTATTTATCCTGGAAAGATAATGTCCCAAGATCAAGTGCTTAGGAAATATTATTTATCCTGACTATTCATTCATGACAATGTTTGATTTTCATAGATTTGCAATTTCACAGACCCTCTGAACCGCTTCTATGCCTAATAAAATACGTTTAGTAGAGACAAAGCCCTTATTTATAAAATTGATCCTGAGAATAGTTGTATTAAACATGCCTCATGATGAGGGACAGTGAGCAGTGTTAGGTCTCAAACATATAAACAGAGCCAGCTCTGACCTTGGCAATCACCTAAAAATGTCTTCTTTGTCTACAGATGGTGCCTCTTCCAAACTTCTTTAATAGCTTTTTAGCATATGGTGGGTTTTCTTTCTTTTTCTTTTTCTTTTTTAAATGCTGGATCACCTCCAGGCCCATTATTCCACAAAATGGAGCGGCCAATCAGACTGTCTACACCAGAGGGCAGTGAGGATGCTCTAGTCCAATAGCTCTCAGAAAAGCAGCGCTAGACCAATTATCTGTCTAAATGCAGGATTTCCACCGGACTCCTGAATACTCAGACAGTTGCTCAGAAGCTCTCCTTTAGATCAATGGGTGAGCACTTCCATTTCCATGAATTTGAGGAGAGCCACAGCACCAGTGGCTCAAAGGATGGGGGTTCTCCAGAACCTTAGGTGGAATCCGTCTGTGTGTAGGGTGGGAGGCGGGGGTGTGGTTTGTATAGTTGGAAAAGTTATTAATCAACAACCTCTGGTCTGGAGCCTCATTCCCAGATTTTCCTAATGGGAAGAATCACCTGGGGTGCCGATGGAATGAACGGATTCTCAGGCCTTTCTCCAAGATGATCCAGTGCAACGGTTCTGGGATAGGGTCTGATTCTTACCTGGGAATTTGGGGGACCACTGCTCTAGAGCAGCAGGCCCTCAAATCCAGCCTTATGGAAAAAGCGTGTGACCATCCTCCCCTGATCGTGGTAGCTCAGCCATAATCACGTGGTCCCCTGCGGCAATCCAGATACCACGAAGGACAGCCGACTGCGCTGGCAAATTGCTGACTACTCCCCATGCTTCCTCCTCCTTCCCTGACCGCCCCCCAGTCTCTCCCGAAGCCTAGCTTTGCTCCCTTGCTCCTCAAATGGTCATTTGGGGTTCCACCTTCACCCTCCTCTCCTCCTTCTCTGTACATTCCACCTGGGTGAGCTCATCCACTCCCACAGTTACAGCTACCACTGATTGCCCCCACGGCACTTCTGACCCGGTTCTTTCCTGGCCTCTGAATCCACCCATGTCAGACCAAACGTACTCCACAGGCACCTCCGACTCACTATGTCCAAAGCAAATTCGTCACCTGACTTCTCTGAAACTTTTTCCTTCTCAAGATTCCCTAAGTGAATGGCAACACTGTCTTCTCAGTGGCCCACCCAGACTCCCTCGTTTCCTCACCCCCACTGATCAGGAAGTCCTATGGATTTTACTTCCTAAGCCCTGTTCAATCTGTCTCCTACTCCACTGCCACTGATCTTAGGCCCTCATCAGTTCCCACTGGGATTATTCCAACAATCTCTATACCGGTCTTTCTGTCCCTTAATATAGCTTCCCTTCACTTAAATCTTCTTAGTGCCACCAGAGTGACTTTTCCTACAATGCGAATCTGAACATTTTACTTGTCTATCCTCAGGATAAAGCCCGATCTTCTTAGCACCACCATCTATCATCCGGCCCTGGCCAGCTCTCCAGACTCCCTGCACACCATGCCCCACCCTGCGCTTTGCCCTTGTGCCTCTGAATCGGCTGCTCCCTCTGCCTGGAATGTTCTTCTGCCCTAGCTAAGTCCTATTGATCCTTGAAGACTTAGATCAGCTGGGGGAGTCTACCACCCTCCTTCTCGGTCTGACTTAGGTCTTCCAATAGGCCCCCCCACAACACCCTGGCTTACCTTCCACATAGCACCCTGGTATAGTCAACTCCACAACAAACACTTATTGGGTGTCTGTTACAGTCCAGCCACTGTGCTGGGTGCTGGCAGTTTTGGAAAAGGGGATGGACTGCAAAAAGGAACAATACCATATTTTCTGGTCTACCTTTCTCACTAGACTGTAGGTTCCTGGAGGGCAGGATCTGCTGCTGTTTTTGTTTTTGTTTTTGTTTTAATCTCTGTATTCCAAATGTACAACGTGTTGCCTCAGTTCTTGGCACTTAGCAGGAAGGAAAGAAGGGAAGGAAGAAACTGAGGTTGTCTAGCCTGGAGAAGAGATTAAGAGAGCTGAGATTCTAGTACTCAAATATCTGAAGCACAACTTTATGGAAAAGGGAATAGATTTATTTATTCATTCTGTGGCCCCAGGAGCCACACAGGACACATAGAGAAAAGACAATGGGCTGATGTATTTCAGACCAACATGAGAGGAAGCACCAGCTGACAGGACAAGCTGCCTCATACTCGGACTCAAGAGTCAATCCACACGCAATCTCCTCCATGAAGCCTTCGCGGGGTCCTCCGGGCAGGGAATGGAGGGAATGGTCCCTCTGCTCTCTCCCCACAGCACCTGCACAGCCTCTAGCATGCATACGTGACTGCAGTGACCCATTCTCCTGACTTGCCCTCAGCTTTGTGCTGTGAGTGTTTTGCCTTATTTTTGTATTCATATTGCCTTAAGATGCAGTACAGGAGATGGATGGTTAAAGGCTCAGGCTTTAGGGCTCTTATTCTGTCACTTAATAGTTGCATAATGTTGGGCAAATTAGTTACCTCTCCCGGTTCAATGAATACCTCTTTAAAAGGGACTAATAAAAAATATGAAGGCTTAAACGAATGTGCTCAGCACAGTGCCTGACACACAGTAAATGCTTACATGCACTACCATCCTGCTGGTCCTCATCACAACTTGGCGAAGTTCCTCCGTTTCACAAAGAAGCTGAGGTATAAAGAGACTTTGCGTCAGGCCACAGAGCTGGACCCCGGGGCCAGGATTTTGGATATCTCAGATAGTGTATTTCTTCCAGGCTTAAACTTTTAAAGAAAGTTTTCGCCCTGATTTTTCAACCATGCTGAAATGCGCTGACAATAGAAGGAAGTACTTTCTTCTACAACAGAATACAAATGTTCTTTGCGAATGCCATCATCTCTTCCAAAGGAATTATCAATCAGGAGAGAAGCTCAGAGCTCACAGGAGCTGTCGAGAACAGTGCTTCCCGTCCTTTTCACTCTATAGACCCTCTAAGTCCATCCCTTGACTTCAAAGAAGATTATGGCACGACACCACCATCACCTTCTAAGTAACGATCACTCCAGCCAAATGCTGAGAAGGTGTGATGCTCAGGTGCATGACCAAACCAACACTCCTGGCCTCACAATTCACTGACCTCCACACACCAATGACTTCACCTTCATTCCTGCAACTCACTCACCTGGATCTGGCAATTGCCTCTTCTAGTATTTGAAGCAAGAAATCCCACATCTTGATCATGAAACTTCCTATTTTTTCTCTCCCTCATTTCCTATTCTTCCTAATGATGCTTTTCCACCTCACTGAGCCTGCTAGCCCCTGGAGCCCTTCCTATCATCCCAATCTACTGGTGACACTTCTTCACTGTCCATCCCAGTATTCAGGTTCGTAAGTCCAATAACACTCTCAACCCCCGCCTCCCCCCGACCCCGCCACTGCCATCACTGCTCCCCCCGTCAACCTGCCCCTCCTGCTTTCCCTGATGCATCCAGGATGATCTATCCACCATCCAGCCACCTGATTCCTCTGCTCCCGCTCCTGGGCTGCTGGGCTGTGCTGGAGAAAACCTCACACTTGCACCCACTGGCACCATGACAAATGTACCAGCTAGGCCCTCCCTGCTCCTCAGCCACCGCCGCCCCCATTCATTCCTGGTCAGTTCCCTCCCATATTTCCTCTTCTTCTCAAACCCCCCAAACCTGTCACAACTCTCTCCCACATTCTCAGCAGATGACCTGCCAACTAACGGCCTTTGGGATTTCCTTTTTAGTTCTTTCTTTTAAAGATTCAGAAGTCCACACATCTTAAAAGCGACCAGTGTAGGAGTGACAAACACAGATCACAGCCCCTGAAGAATCACCCAGTCAGCCAGTCAGGCATACTGGAAGTGGAGTCTCCTCTGATAAGAGAAAGCAGGCAAGGTGTCGGCTGGGAACCAGAGAACTGCTCTCTTCCCGCCTTTAGTTCCCCACTGAATACATTCTGGAAGGATTTTGATTTTGCCCTTGTCACTTCTATTCTTCATCAGGGAGCTGCTGTTGTGTGAGGCTGAGTGGCATCCTGAGGTGGGAGAAAAAGATGATTGCAGCAGGCGAGTGAGCCCGTGCCCAAGCAGATGGCTTATAATCCAGAAATGACCCTGTACTGCCTCCAAATGAGAAAGGACAGGGCAGTCAGCATTCCTGTGAGAGTTGCAGGCTCGCGCATGTGTGTGGATGGGTATCTATTTCAGAGTCATCCCAGAAGTCAGAAAATACCTGTCCAAAGGGGCAGAAAGGTGTGAGAGTGACGCCTCCACGCCTTGCCATGGTTGCCAGGCCTCGTGATGACCTGGCCCCAGCTCACGCGTCCAGGCTCATCTCTCCCCCTCCTTCCCTGTGCCTTGCAGGAAACATGAGGAACCTCATTCTGTTCCTCCAGTGGACTATGCTCCCTTTCATCTCTGGGCCTTTACATCTTCGTCTTGCTCATCCCTTGATGGCAGCTTAGACAGTACTTCTGGGGCACCCTCCCTGACCCTTCCCTCGATGAAGCCAGGGGCCCCTGCTATGCACTCCCACGGCAGAGCCCCCTGAAGCTACCTCCTCACAGTATACTCCATGAATATTGCTGGTGTGTCTGTTTCCTCTTCTAGAATAGAAGCCCCATGAAGGCAGAGATAGCATCTGCCTTGTTCTCTATAGTATCCTCAAAACTTAGGACCTACTTTCTCTAATAGCTCTATACTGATCCCAGAAAATCAAGGGGTTTAGATGTGGACAGAATACCAGTGTCAGTGCACAGAGGGAAGAAAGTCCCAGTGAAGATGAAGCTGGGCCCGAGAGGGAACCAGTCCTGACAAGACCCAGAGTCAACAGCTACAGGTTTCACGATGCAGTGGCCCCAACTCTCAGCACAAGGTCCTGGATGAAGAGGCCCACGTCTCTGATAAAGTAGAAGCAACTGGTAAGAGTTGGCCCTCGAAGACCAAGGGGACTTAATGTCAAAGGACGATGTGGGCAGGTGAACTTGGGTTCCTCTAAGTAACAAGGGCTTATGTGTTCCAGCTCCTTATGGGTTCCAATGAGATTCTCCGACTCAGTTGCAGTGCCCTCTGAAATTGGAGTTTTGTGCTGCCCAGCCTGCTGTCCAGGCTCCTGGCCCTAGTCTCCTGCTCTCTGATCTTATTATGGACACTCATCTGTCTTAGCTCACCCAGGACCTTCTTGCCAACCAGATTCATCTGGCCAGCTATACCAAAGTCTGCATCCAGCCGGGCCCTCAGTCCTGATGGAATGAGCTGACTTCCCCAAAGACTTTGTGGCAGGAAGAGAAAGTTGGATGGGGCGGGGCAGGGCAAACAGAGAGGGTTCCCCATGGAGGCTGCAGAGCTGAACTGAGCAAAGAACATTGCCACAGATTTGCTTTGCTTGTTCCAGGCAAAATGCCCAACTGGCACTGTTTTCGGAAGAACTAAGCTGCTTTTGACTTAGACTGAGGATAATCACAAGTTCCTGGAGTATACTATTGAGAAGGGACCAGCTGGGAGAGACATTTGATCACACTCAGATCTGGTAGGGGAGTGGCAGGGACATGTTGGTTATCTCGCCATCCAGTTGTTTGGCAGAAATTTCTGCATACACTTCCTCAACCAGGACTTCTCAATGGGGGCTAGGGAGGTTTCCAAATATACAGAGGCACAGGTCTGATCCCAGATCACAATCAGAATTTCTGAGGCATAAGATTGGGGCCCAAGCATGTGTATCCCCAGGGAACTCTGAGGCACTCCTTGTTGCTCTAAGTCATGACCAGATCTCTGCTCCTGTCTAGGTCAGCGTGTCTGCCTTGGCCAATGTGCTCACAAAGGAACATGGCAGAGAAGGCTGACAGAGGCATTTGGTGCCTGCCCTCCATGAATCGACCCACCTCAGTGGCTTGGCAAGCTGGTCAACTAGGATGAGGTGGTGAAGAAGAGCTCTCTTTCTTGGAGCATGCAGGAATATTCTCAACTTCCTTTAAAAGGAAACCTGTTTATACAGCGCATGGATAGAAACCCCCAACCATTCACTGTGCTTACTTCTCTAGGGTAGCACTCATCTCTATGTGCTCAATACTATAATGGGTGATCAACACGCACTTGCTAAGTGAATGAGCCACCGAGACCACCTTTGTTTGGGGGGGGGCTCTCTGCCGAGGGGGGTGGCTGGCCCCATGAAGATGGAAGGATGGGAAAACTCAGCAGTTGGGAGATTCCTAGACTGCCATCCTGCCCACTCACTGTGCCTGAGAGTCAAGAAGGAAACATTCTTAAGAACCAAGCTCTGAACCACCATGGCTTAGGCATGTTCTTAGACACCTCAATTCCTTAAAACTAAAATACCATATTATTTCCATTTAGAAATTGTTATCCAAATTAGCCCTAAAAGGAAATGTTCACTTGTGTCCCATTCCTGGCTGCTAAGTTTAAGATCTTTTGGATATCACAGAGAACAGTCATGAGTATCTGGGAGGATCTGAGAGGGCAGACAGGAGGCCAGCCTGTCTTTGGGTGCTGAGTCCTCACGCTGTGGAGGCGGCTGTGACAGCAACACTTGTGGCTTTGGATCCGGTATGGTGTCATGGGTTCTGTGGCAGGCCTACTGGCCTCCTGCAGGAAGGCAGTATCATGCAGTGCCAAGAGCACTGAAGTTGGAGTCTGAAGGCCAGAATCCACTGCCGCCTAGTTGAGTGTCTCTGCACAAATACCTCGCCTCTGTAAGCTTCGGTGTTCTCATGCATCATTTGAGGGTAAGATATCCGCCCTCCCTACTTGAGGGGTTGTTGAAAGAACCAAATAAAATAGGAAGTGTATATATACTTCCCGTCTCTGTAAATTCTGAAGTGATGTATTTTGATAAAATACCAGGATTTCCTTTGGGGACACTGCCGGCCCAGAGGTCCTCCCCTGCAGCTGATTTCTCTCCTACACCCCTTCTCGCTCCTCACTGATGCAGACTTCTCTTCTTTGCTTCATACAACCCGCAGCTTTGACTCTGGTGGCCTAAGACTGTACTGCTCCTTGCCCCTCCTTGTCCAGCCGCCCTCCCTCCCTGCCTCACCACACCCTTTATTCTTCCAAGAGATGAGCTCCTGACTTCTGTCATAAGTCACACAGATGATCCTTCCAGCAAACTGGCCTCTCAGTTCCTGAATCTCCTGACTTCTAGCGCTCCCCTTCTTTGCTTCTGCCACTCACCGAAATGGCCATTCCTTTGATATAATTAACAGCTGCAAACACGGTCACAATCTGTTACCAAATGATCCCACCTCCACCTATCCTTTCAGTACCACAATTCCAACAATGCTTTGACCCTACTAAGGTCTCTAATTCACTGATCCTGCCTGCCTTGGGTCCTTCTCCTCCTACCCTATGCAATTGTTTTATTTTATTTCACTTTTAAAGATTTATTTATTGATTTGGGGGGGAGGAAGGGGGAGGGGCAGAAGGAGAGTCACAAGCAGACTCTGCACTGAGCACAGAGCCCAACATAGGGCTCGATCTCATGACCCTGAGATCACGACCTGAGCCAAACCGAGAGTCAGATGTTTAACCAACTGAGCCACCCAGGCGCCCCTGCAATTGTTATATGCAATCCCTCACACACACTGTACCCCTCTTTCCCTTTGCTATACTCCCCTGGTGAAATCAAAACCTTGTTAATCTGCCCACTCCCTGTCCCCACGCAGTTACTTGTAGCTGGGAGAAAAGCACACCGTGCTAACCAGTCTTACTTCAAATTTATGATCACTAACTGCAAATGGGCTTTTAATGCTGCCCTCCGATCACATTTCCTCAGTCCATTTGCTCTCCCGCTCTCCTGGCCAGTGACTTCCCATACCTTCTCCATCACTCCCGTGTTCAGCTGAGGACGTCGCTTGCACTTCATCAAGAAAACTGAAGCAATAGGAACGGGATTTAAAGTCCTAGCACTGCACCTACCCGTCCACCTGCATCTGAGTACATATGGTCTCCCTCCCCTGCAACCACCAAGGCCAATCCGTCCACCCATGACCTAGACCCCATCTCCTCTTGTCAGCATTATGCCCATATTTCCTCTATTAAAAGAATGTCTTGACCCCACTACCTTCTCTTGCTACCGTCCCATTTCTTTCTTTCCCTTAAAATTCCTTGAAAGAGATGTCTGGACTTGCTGTCTACGATTTCCTTCCTCTCTTTGAACCCAATCATGGTGTTGACCCCACCTCTCCACTGAAACCGCTCTTCCAAAGTTAATGACCTCCATATTAACTAAATCCCATGGCCGCTTCTCAGTCATCCGACCCGACCCATCAGCAAATCGAGTCACTTGGCTCTAAATGTTGAGACTCCCAAGTTCACAAGCAAAGGCTTGGTCAGGCCAAGGACGGATCAGAGAGAGTGTCCAGGGAAGTCCCAGTCTGCGCTCCTTCAGCTCCTCCCTTCCCTGTCTTCCTGCTGTGCCCTTATCGCCTGAGTCTCAAGTAAGCCAGTGCCTGGGGGATCTACTCACTAAACCAAAACCTTTTCTTCACTGGATTTTAAGATATAACCCAGGGATGCAGGAGAGGAGGATGCTGGCAGTGAGGGCAAGGGGCAACTGCCAGCCGTGCAACATGGCTGCCAACTATCAGCTTCTGCAGGCTCCACAGAACGACCTTCCTAGGAGGTCACACGTTGCTCTTGAATAGACCGTAATAAAGTCCAAAAGAACATGAGAAAATGGGAGAACCCGACGGCTTTTTGCAACTTTTTTTTTTTTTTTTTTTTTTTTTAAACCAAGATGTTAAACTCTGGCTCACTGAGAAAGAGTATGAGGAGGGAGGGACGTGACTGCCATGAAGGACAGAAGCGAGGGTTCATTTAATTTGTTGTTTTTCCTTTCTTTTTTGGTAAGGGCACCAGACAGCCTTCCCATTTGAGGACTGATAAGGATTTGCCTTGGGACACTGAAAAAAATAAATAACTTTTCTCAGTGTCACAAGGGAAAATGTATTCTTCCTGGGAAATGGGAAAGGCATTAGTCAGGGTGAGGGCAGAAGGATCTACTCCCACGTAGGCTGGTTTGCCATTTCCAGTGGTGCCGGGTCGCCTCCCAGCCCGGAATGGGCCTTCTCCTCTCAGGCTGGGTTTAGCCTGACTCACAGCTCCCAAAGCCCCTACCTCCACTCGGCAAACAATGCCAGAAAAACATCTGCTACCCCCTAACCCTCCACTTCCCAAAAGAAATGATTAAAAAGTTAAAGAAACACTTCCATATGGAAGAACCCTATCCCAACAGGTCACCACAAAGATACTTCAAACACAATAAAACAGGAAGAGCTAAAAAAAGCAGAGAAGTTCACAGAACCCACACAATCTTTTATATGGGGGGTGCGGAGCCACCCTGAGTAACTACACAGTTCAGAACACCATTTGGCAGTTAAGTATGTCCTTAATCTGCTCAATTTGCTTATTATAGTAAAGGTTTAGGAGAATTTGAGAGTGGTGGCCAAAAATACTGCAATAATCTCTATTCCTAAAGTAAACTCACAGAGTGAATTAACTTCTTCAACTGAAATGCTGTGAAGTTGAAGTCCCTCCCCCCTTGACGTAGAGACTGTCCACAGGGAAGCCATGGTTGCTTAAAGGCAGAACCACTTCAGTGGACTTAGGTTATTCATCCCACAAGTATTTATTGGGTGCCCAAGACAAGCCAGGTCCAGTACTAGTCACCAGGAAACAAAATTAAGCGTAACATTGAATCCACCTTCCCGGTACTTACAACATAGAAGGGATACTGTAGTTCCTAAGTTAGAACTCAGACCTTCCATAGAAGGAGGGATAGAGTAGAAGCAGGGGGGAGAGGCCACCCGGCAGAGAGTGTAAGCTTTGGAGTCACACAAATCTGGCTGCTTCCTTCTTAATTGTGCCACAGAAGTGTGATGTGGAGCAAGGTCTGAACTGAGCCTATGGTTTCCTTAGCTGTAGAATGGGGATAGAAGGAGCTTCCTTGCAGGGTTGCATAAGAATGAACAGAAATGAGGCACCAGGGTGGCTCAGTCGGTTAAGCATCTGCCTTCAGCTCAGGTCATGATCCCGGGGTCCTGGGATGGAGCCCCACACTGGGCTCCTTGCTCAGCGGGGAGCCTGATTCTCCCTCTCCCTCTGCCTGCCGCTCCTTCTGCTTGTTCTCTCTCTGTCAAATAAATAAATAAAATCTTAAAAAAAAAAAAAGAATGAACAGAAATACACATAGGTATTCCACCGATTGTTGATACTAGGGAGACTTTTTCCATCTCTAAAGCCCTGTGAAATGCTGAAAGGCCTCAGCTAAGAACCCTGTAGATATTTAAGGCCAGAGGAACAGGGAATGGACAGAAAATGACCTCTAATGAGGGGAGCAAATAAGAAAAAGGAAAAAAACCAACACCACCAAAAAAGTCCCCCCCGGTATTTAGTTTAGGTGGATTAGAAATAGTGATTTTCTTTGGAGAGTAACAAAAACAGAGGTAGTTCACACGGAGTTTGGGCAAATCAAGGGCCAAGGGCAGCCTGTCAGGAGCTCGGCAGAACGATGATGGGAGCTTTTTCTTGCTCCAAGGGGAAGGCCTGGGGCTGAGGGCGCTGGGTAAGGCTGAGCCTCCCATCTGGGAGGTTGCAAGCTGACTTCTTTGGCTACCTCCCTTGGGCCTTAAATTGCTTCCTGAGGCGAGGACCTGGCTAATGGTTTATTAACAACAGGAAGAAGCAATTACCTTGGAGAACAAGGAGTCATATGCCCCAGCATTAGCCGGGAACACCGCACTCTCTACCAATAACCTCCAGAGATATATGAACCAGTGACTGCCCCCACTTCAAGAGTCCAACACCCCTCTCTCCTCCCTACTCCACCCGGGTGAGGTGATTTTAAACAACGTGTGACAAAGGGAGCCCGAGTTGAGCTCTGAGTTAGGAAAGTATAAAAGTTACTTTGGGTTCTGCTGCTGCCTTTTCTCTGTGATGCTGGGCCTTTTTTGTGAGACCCCTGTCCACTGTGGGCAAAATGACATGACATGTTCATGCCCCCAAACTACCTTCCCCCAAAGAATGCTGTGGGTAACATTAAAACAAACAAAAAGCGGATAGAGGAAAACTCCTTGTGGGTGAGTGAAACAGAGCGTTAGTACAAAGTACTCAGGCCCGGGGGGGTGTGGGGAAGCCAGACTTGGAACACACACACGGTGTACCTCCAAAACTCAAAGGCCAGATTATCCGTTAGGGAAAAATTGGCAAGGCTGCTACCAGGGAAGCTGGGTGTGGTAGTAGTGTGGGGGGAGGGGCGGGGGGCATAGGTGGGTAAGGTTTCTAGAAAGACCTACCGAGAATGGGAGGCAAGCTGGAAGCTCTCTATAGGAGGAGGCTGACAAAGACAATGGGAAAGAAGCCTAAGGAAATGCAGGCTGTCTGTTCTGATATTTAATATCCGAGAACTAAAGGCAGAAGAGGTGCAAAAAGCTTAATAGTATTTGTAGTTCAAATTAAAGTGTTCAAAGCCCCGTTATAGAGCAGGATAATGTATGCAATGACATCTGGGACTGTAATCAGCAAAGCGCTTTCAAGAGCTGCCAAAGCAAACAGCCAAATAACAAATCCACTTTACAGATCATCAATCTGGTCCCAGACTTGCCAAGGTAAATAGTACAAGGCTGAAGTTTGCTTTGCAAACCAGGGAGCTGGGAGTTTAGCGAGGCCTTGATCCAGAGCAGCACCGTTGGGGCACGGCCCCTGGAGCCTTGCTCGCATCAGGAAAGCTGACAAGCCCTGCATCTGAGCAGGACACAGAGAGGAGGTGAGAGTCTGGGCAGCCCCCCGGGCCCCTGAGCGGGGTCTGAAGACAGTTGTCAATCTGGGCAGCTGCCACAGCTGCCAGGCTAGGCGGTGACCTCTCCAGGGCCCACTCTCCAGCCAGAGTCTCCCAGAGCCTCGGGACTCTGGCCAGACTGGAGTTTGTGGGCTTCTGAGAAGAAAAAACAGCCCGAAGTTGCTTTTCCTCCCTTTCTTCCAGTCACCATGAAGGGCCATGAATTCCCAACACAATGATTTGTTTAATGTCTGTTTTCCCTCCCAGACTGGGCGGATAGCTTCCTGACTGCTTGAGCTTCTTACTGGGGTACCCCGGGGCCCACTGCAGAGTCTTGTCCACAGGAAGCCCCAGTCAATAGCTGGTCGCGGAGGGGGCAGATGAACGAGAACTACCAAGTACCAAGTACGGAGTACCTTGAATGTGTAGGGCTGCTGCTGGTCTAGGTACGTGGTTTAATCCTTAACAGGAGCTTTATGAGGTATTATTTTCCAGGCGAGGACATGGAGGCCCAGAAGGGCAAAGAGTCATTTAATTAGCCTTCCTTCATCACGTCAGTATTAATTAATTAGCACAAATCACTGTTGGTGGGGACATGGCCACTCAGATGGTCCCTCCTTGCGTCTCGGAGTTTCTCATTGCATGGGATTCAGAGAAGCACCTAAAGAAACACCTGTCAGAAGCCTGGCAAAGGAGACCAGAGCCTACTCTGCTTATTTCTTATTATGTCAAGGATGTAGGGCAAGAAGAGCTGTTTTGGGTGACAGCGAAAGAAGAGGTATTTCCAAAAAAATCAGGTGCCTTGACTAGGGGCTTCTTGTGAACCAGCCCTGGGCAGCAGGGCTCGGCACGCTGGGCCATAAGGGCTTGTGCCCCCTCCACCTCTGCAAGGAATTTGCTGAGCACACACAGGCCTGAGGATTTTAATGACTAAAAGGGGGCCTCCCAAAGGGAGGTTTGCCTGTGCCCACTTGGTGAGAGAAAGAAACGGGCTGAAAATGCTGTATGTCTACAAGACGATGTGTCTGAGGAGGAACTCTGTGGCCTGTTGGTGTGACACTGCTGGGGCCATTAGAGCTTTATTCTTTCACTGTCTTTTTAAAGTTTATTTATTAAAGTTTGTTTGTTTGTTTGTTTATTTTTAGTAATCTCTACATCCAACGTGGGGCTCGAACTCACGACCCTGAGATCGAGAGTTGTACGTGCCAGCAACTGGGCCTGCCAGGCGCCCCTAGAGTTTTATTCTTGAGTGAGCTCTTGCACTGGAAGCAGGCTCTGGTTCTTTCTACCAACTTCTGCCCACTGACTTCTGCTCGGGAAGCCCAGAGTGCAATAGAGGTTTCAGCCTCAGGAACTAGGGCCTAGTCAGTCCCATAAATGGGCCAGGCGTTTACTGGGCACTAATAAATACCACATGCTGTTCTGAGCTGTCCCTGTGACACTTACTTTTCAAAAATTTCAATTCAATATTCTTTGTGGCACCTTTGCTCTCTATGACCTGTTACATTTAAGGCATTGGCTCGATGCTTGAATACATTCTACATTATCCTTACAATAAAACTCTGTAACATAAGCTTTATCATCCCATTTTATAGATGAGGAAACTGAGGCTCAGGGAAATTACACCACTTGCCCAAAGTCATCCAGCTCACCCCTGTCTGTGTCCCACATGCTTTTCCGTGACTTCCAGAACGGAATGACCCCACATTCTCTTTCCTTCAACAGCCTTCAGTGCAGATCACTTTGACAGGAGCTGGGAAGCACTTTGTTGATGCTTCTACTGTTATCACGATCATCTGTATGTACATCTGT
This sequence comes from Callorhinus ursinus, assembly GCF_003265705.2. NCBI lineage: Eukaryota > Metazoa > Chordata > Mammalia > Carnivora > Otariidae > Callorhinus > Callorhinus ursinus. The sequence goes on along the minus strand of NW_027397096.1, from coordinate 11,727,743 downwards.
CTGCCCTGCTAGATTCTGAACATCTGGGGGGCAGAGAGATTGTATCTGATTACCGTTCTGAATCTCTAGGGCCTGGGGTCCTATAATTGGCATCATGGGGGCCCATCACATCATATGTTGAGTTAATATAAATCAATGACTTGATGAATGCATCTATGCATTCTGACCTCATTTCTCAATCGGGGAGATAAAGGACCAGAAAGGTTCGGGAACTTAATAGAGCTGGATAGCTAGTCTAGTGGTGGAAGAGGGGCTCTCAGGCTCAGGAGGAAGGAAGGGCTGTCACAACGGCGCGGCATGCATGGGACTGGCCAGGGCTGGGGGGCGGCAGGGAGCGGGCCGAGAGGAAGGAATGCTACCGGGGATGATGAGGCAGACGCCCATCTGTCTCCCCAAATGCCTCCAGTTTGTCCTGGGCCTGGCTTGAGGTCAGGGACAACTGTTGCCTGATAGGAACCGGTGCCTTCTGAAGATCACAGGTGGAGATTAGTGGCTGGGCACAAACCCCTCTGAAGATGGGAGCTTTTGCCAGAGCACCAGCCACAGCAGTGGGGGCTGGCGGCTCCCTGCGCAGTAACTGCTCTTGTTCCCCTCACCAAGATTTTGCTCTTGGTGGCAGGCTGCCCCCTGACCCATGCCCACCCAGGTCCAGACACAGGTGTGAGGCGGCACCAGGAAGACAGAAAGAGCCCGAAAAAGCACCCGGACAGGACGCTCCCTCGAAGAGACACGAGACTGCGGGGACAGAAGTCTGGGGAGTGCTGTGCTTTAGAAAGAGCACTGAACTTGGGGTTAGGAAGCCAGGATAGAGTCCTGGCTCTCTCACTGCCTCTTACTTGCAACGCGCCTCCTCTGTGTCGGAGAATAATTCCTACTTCACAGGGTGGTTGTGGGGATTCATGAAAGTCATGAATTTGAGAAAACTGCAGAATTAGAACACACCCTTCACATGAGTTTTCTTTTTCTGCTGTCAGGTTGTTCTCCCTCCTTTTGCTCTGTAGGCGTAAGCCCTATCAATCAATCTATTTGCTCTCACAGACCCGGTGAGCAAGGGCCCCGTCCTGCTGGGGAAGGAAGCTCATGTCCGGCATGGTGAAGGGACGGGCGGAGAGGACGCTGGTAGTCAGAGCAAGAAATTCAAGGCCTAGAGCATCCTTCACCACGTGCTGCTTGGCTGAAGCTGGGCATACCTGAGGCCCACTGTCCTAGTGAGACTCCGCTCCAGGTGGGTCACCAGGTAGAAGTTGCTCAAAGAATGCCCTCTTCTCATGCTCCTCTAAACTGCAAAGAGAAGCCCATCTGGGTGCCTCTCCACAGAGCCTAGCGGGGGCTATGCCCTTCAGAGAGCCAACCAACGGCCTAGCTCCAGAGCCAGGCGGGCTGGGCAGCAACTCTCCGAACTTGTCTGAGGCAGCCTCACCCTACTCATGGGAGGTCGGGATGCACATGCCAAACCAGACACACATGTGGAGAAGATTAGTCCAACATGCTAAAGAAACAGGCCAGCATAAGACGATACACGGAAAAGGCTGGTTTGGTACAAACCAAAAAAGTACCCCACCCAAACCCATCACAGGTTCGATTATGGGCAGACAAAGCTCTTGTGAGCACCAGCAATGAGCTGAGGGTTCAGAAGGGGACTCACTTTGGGCCGATAAGTACACCTGCTGTGTGCTGAGTACACGCTGATAAGCCACAGCAGATGCAAAGGACAGAAATGTGTCCTCTGTTCATGGATTTCTTGACAAGAATTCCCTTTTTCACCTTCCTTAACTCCTAGGCGTGGGATGTAAGAAGGGTTATATCGTTTGGACCTTTCCTTTCTGCCAAGGTGGGCAATAAGGGAACTCTAGCAGAAAGGGAGGGGGGCATCTGGCTGCTGTCCAGCCCCGCCCCCCCTCCCCGCTTGCTCCCAAGGAGACTGCAGAAGCTCTAGTGTTCATACCCTGTCAGAGACTCATTCAGGGAACAGGATGCAGCGAAACAAGCCAATGGGGGCTTGCCACGCTCCCACCAACAGCGTCTGAACAAACGCTACAAACTTCAAAGAAAGTCAGTGGCCACAGTTAACCTGCTGTGAACTGACCATCTCTTCTGCAAGAGCTCCTTGGGCAGTTCTGTCTGCTCCATCCCCCCCCCCCGCCCCCCTGCCAGGCTGTCATCCAACTCCTAACACGAGCTCGTCTCTCTTCTCCAACACTGACTCTATTCACTTGTGAATATCTCCCTTGCTTCTGTAGTCCCGCTGCCTCTCCAAATACGTTACGGGATGCCTAAAAGGGACAGAAGGTATCTTTCCATCAGTTTATCGTCATTCTCCCTGTCCTTGTCCAGGGACATGCCTAGCCCAGACATCTCTTCTGTGAAGACCCACAGATCCAACTCTACGGATGTGGCGTCAATCTCTACACATCTCCCTGGAAACCCAGCGGGCCCGAACCTCCTTCTCCACATGACCGGCAACCCTCGGTGAATGAAGTAAAAAGAGCTAAATAAGTCAGAACACCTGGGATCACCCCTACCACCCCTTCCTCTCCCACCCTCCCGTACTGACGCCATTACAAGGTCCTGATAGTCGTGCCTCCTGCATCTGTCTACTGCTATTAATCCCAGCCTAATCCACGCCATCACCTCCTACTGGACTTCCCTAACAGTCGGCTTCCTGAATGAGCTTTCCAGAACTCAAATACGACTCTCTGTTGTGAACACATTTCCCATCGCTTTTGGAATCAGACAGATCTTTCATGTGAACGGTAAGGCCCCACAGCCCGGCCCCATGCTGTTCTCCCCTCTGGACACCGAGCTCCAGCCACACAGGTCAGTCTTTCACCTGGACCGCTCTTCCTCACCTTCCTCACCCCTGCTTCCTTTGCTGACTTAACTCACCTCGTAGGGCTTAGTTGAAATGTGACTTCCGCAGGGAAACTCTCCTCAGATACCGCTTTTATCTGCTCTTACACCACATGGAATTTCTCCTCTATTACACTTCACACAACTTATAATTACGTTTATTTGTGAGGTTATTTGATTTGTGTCTTTTTTCCTCCCTGGACCACAGACTTCACAAGCTCCACTGTGTCCACGCCTAGTGCACTGAATAGTACACACAGCAACATTTCAGAGATATTTGATGGATGTTGAACTCATGAATGGTGGGTTCTTGGTAATGTACGACAGCATGATTTTTCCATTTTTTTCTGTCAAGCTTCCCTTGCTCTATATGTTAACCAGATTCAATCAGATGCTGTGAGTTTTTTGGTGGGAGAAGCATTCAGCATGACTGGTTCCCATGTGACAGGCCCTGGGGACCACCCTATACCATTTATCCTGCCAAAGACACCAGGAGAAATGGAGACACTCTTCTCAAAAACCCCTCCTAAAAGAGCCCCTGCTTGGTAGAGTTGGCCTATCTCTTTCTTGCGGGTCAGGCCTGTTACTCCTGGAATCCAGCCAGTCAGTTTTTGAAAAGGAAGCCCTGTCACTTTAAGATTTTAGTCCCTTGCCTGGGCCATATATCAACGTTTCTTGCTGCAGTGGCTATGCTGCCTGTTGTTCAAATTTGTCCAATTAGACACAGCCCCACAGGGCGGAATTTAGTGTGAAATGTGCCTGCCACTGACCAAGAATGAATTGGTGTGTAGCCCTGTTGCTCTGCAAGGCCCTCGGGGGGAGCCAACGGAGGTCTTCCCAGGAATGGCGCACCACCCTCTGGGTAGTGCCCAGCGCCCAGGGCAGAGGGTCACCCTTCCTGCCCCTGTGAGGCCTGAGAACCAGGCAGGGCAGAGCAGGGTGAGGCTGCCCGAGTGAATGGGGGGCAGGGTGGAGGCTGGGAGTCAGCCCCCACAGACATGAAAAGGTCAGGGCGCTGTTTGTATGGCTGAGAGCTCCTTACCATGGTCTCTACTGGGCCCAGACACCAGGATTCTCCCACTCCAAAGGGAGCCTGTGGCTTGTGCTGTGGTCCACGGACACGGAGTCAAACATTCAAGAACCTCCAGCCAGTAACTCAGCTGCGATGGGTACTTCAAAGGCATAGGCAGAGTGCTCACAATGGGACCCTAGTGGAAAGGGGCTTTAAGATAAGAATTTAAAAAAAAACACATATATTTATTTATTTATTTATTTGAGAGAGAGAGAATGGAGGGGAGAGGCAGAGTGAGAGGGACAGAGCGCTCTGTGCTGAGCGCAGAGCCCGACACAGGGCTCAATCCCACAACCCTGAGATCATGACCCAAGCTGAAACCAAGAGTCAGACTCCTAACCTACTGAGCCACTCAGGCGCATGTAAATATATATTTAAATAAAAATATACTTAATCCCAGTTCTAGTTTCCTCTGCCTGATCAATACACACAGCAGCTGTGGGCTTTGGTTTACATCATGTGTACAACGAAGGAGGTTGGGCTGGAAGTACTCTAGGTCCTTTTCATTTCTAATTCATTCATTCATGGAAACATTTATTGAGTGCTTAGCATGGGTCGGGTCCTGGGGAGATGCAGATATGGAAGGGAGGGGTTGTCAGCCTGTAGGAAGAGGGAACCCACAGGATGCCCTGTGTGTTAAGAGCTCCAGCAGAGGTGGATGCAGAGTGCCCTGGGAACACAGAGGAGGGAGGGCCTCGCCGAAGAAGTATGAGGATTCCAGTTGAAAACTAAGGTGTACAAGATGAAAACACCCCAGACACCTTGCAGAACTAACAGTTCTAGTCTTGTCTCCCAACCAAGCTTTGACAGCGAGTTATCATTTTTCTCTGGGAGGAATATGCAAACGAGAAGGGAAAAGGCAGTCTGGGAAAGAGGAGAAGCAAAGGGCCAACAAACCCACACAGGGACCAAGGGTCCGAAGGGTAAGCGAGGGTTGCCTGCTTCTGCTGGAGAGCTGACAAGCAGTGGAGAACAGCAGACGGGCCGCCTCCTTCCTGACGGCCTATGCACCGTGGTGATGAATGGTCTCTGAATCCTCGGAGGGAAGTGGGGTCTACTAAGGAAACGCAGACCGACCTTTTGACTGAGACGCCATATGGAGGAAGGAACAGGGGACCTTGGTCACCAAGACTCTCCCCAAATTCACCTCCCCTGCACACCTTTCAAGCTTGTAACTTTGAGAACATCTCAGATATTTCTTAAAGCCCTTTTTTACATCATCAACTATTTTTTTTCTCTTCCAAGCCGATCCTCCAAGGTAGGAAGGATTCCGTTTATTGCTTTATTTTTACAGGGTAGAAAACCCGAGGCAGCTCAAGGCCACTCCAGTGACTGACTCCCCAGCTTCCCTGGGAGTGTCCGAGCAGAGAACGGAACCCAGAGCTAGAACTCCCGCTAGCCAATCTCCTACTGCATTACTTATTTCCATGGTGTAGCTGAGTGTTCCACATATATTCATATTAACCAGTGAGATTTAGGAGGAAAAAAATCATCAGAATGGGTTATAAATGAGTCCTTTCCCCTGGGGAAGTTTGGGCTCTAGACAAAAGTCTTCTCATCTTTAAAAGACTCCCTTTTGTGAAATGAACAATCTGGCCCGTGGTCATCAGCTGTCTAAAAGACTGCTGGCTTACAGCGAATTTCCCCATGTGATGCTAAGTCCATGTGACTATTATCCTTTTTCTTTTTTAAAAATCAACTGCTTAGCAGCTCAATCAAATTAATTGTGGTGCTTTCAAAAGGCATCAAAATAGCCACAACTCTCCCTGAAAAGAAGGAAGGCGCCTTGTTTTCAGGAAAAGATGTAAAGTCCTCACTCTGGGGGACTCAAACAGATATTCATTCCATGACAAATCCCCCCTTTCTCCCAGAGCCCTTTTTTTTTTTTTTTTTAAGAGAGACTTAAAAATATCAACACCAATAATGAGACTATACTCTCAGCCTACTTCTGGCCAAATTTTATTTTCAGCTTTGAGTAACTGGGAGTTCTTTATGGTCAAGGACAAAAAAAAAAAAAAAAGAGGCTGGAAAAACCTCCTTAGAAAACTAACTGACACAACTCACTTGTTTGAAATGAAGTGGAGGCTGGAGAGAAGGGAGAAGAAAGGAAAGCAGAGTGGGAAGCACAGCAAGGCCATGTTCTTGGCCAAGCCTCAGGCTGGAGAAATGTCCCAGCCAGATAATGGCTGAGTTACAACCTCGTTCCTAGGAGGATGGCGGAAGGCTTGGAGGGATGGGTGTAACCCCAGTAGGCAGTACTGATCCTCACCAAGAGTGATGAGAGGAAAGAATTCTTTCTGTTCTTAAAAACTGCTCAGTTTGGCAGCTCCCCTAAAACACCATCTTTTAGAGACTAGCACCTTCCCTCAGAGTGAGTCCCTTGCATTTGAGGGGGCTTTAGAATGAGCACAGTGCCTTTCACATGAGCTCCTTCTTGCCTCATAATAATAACCTGAGGAAATAAAGCAGGAATCGGTATGATTAGCCACATTTTACTGAGGAGTAAACTCAGCTGCAGGCTGTGAGACCAAACACCCAGCCCTCTAGGGGCTCTCGCTACTATTCTCCTCTTCCAGCCAAAGCCTGGACCAGAATGAAGAACACTAGACCAGGCTGATTCTCGTAGCCTAGAGTAGCCACAGGGACAATCTGCTGGTTGTTCTTCTGAGAGTTGCCCCGGTATGAAGAATTCCTGATAACAAGGCCCAAACACCAACCTAGTGACACTCAGCAGAGCAAGGTTTCTTGAAAGCACAGGGAGCCTACTGGTCTGCAGGGCTATCCAGATGGCCCCAGGAGGAAAGGGCTGCCTGGCCCAAGCCTCCCACACCCTAGGCCAAATGGCCTTTTGTTGGGGGTAATCAGCCACTTACAACCACTGCTTTTGCTCATGGTGTTTCCTCCTGGCTCAGGACCACAACCAAGCTCTTTGAAAACGGGGGTCATGAGCTCCCCCAAAAGACAGAGGATGGATGGATACAGGGAGCAGAGGGTGGGAGAGGAAGGTTGTAGTATCTCTCAGTCAAATATAACCAGCATCTTTCCTCTTTTGTTACTGCTCCATCCTCCTCTGGGTGAGTGAAGTGTGGCCATTTAATTTCATACGTCTATCCAGAGTACTGGATGTTAGAAGGAAACTGACGGCCTACTTTAAACAAGTGAACACAAAAAGGGAAACTGGAGATGCTACATTTTTAGTTATGCTTTGGGAAAAATGACAGGAGGCCAAATACATTAGATTAAGGATTCAGAAGACATGAGTTCCAGTCTCCATTGATATGGGAAAGTATTAAATTCTCTGGGCCTCTTTTTAAAAATCTGTAAAATGAACTAATAGTAATAATTCCTGCCTGTATCACAGCATGCTTTAAGGATCATCGGAGATAATGTATGTGATAGCCTTCCATAAATGTTGAAGCCTTACACACATGTGATCTATTATCATTATGACTGAAGAGTTTATTACACATGTTTCAGGCAGATTAAAGAAATCCTCTCTGCCTATTAACAAAACATATGAAACACCCAAAGCAAATATTAGAAGAAGTTTAATTATACACTCTGGGTCCTCTCACTAAAGCAGGTAAAGGTTTTGTGACTTAAGAAGAGCAGAAGAGAATGGGGACGAAAAAAGAATTTACAGTCCAATATTTTCCTTCACCAGTGTTCCCTAGCTCTGAGTCCCAAGGACAAATGAGGAACCCCAGACTTTTTGGGTTGAAGTGTAGCTGTCCAGGAAGAGATGGGCTGGTGCGGAAGAAGAAAACTGTGGTTTAGAGCCAAAGATTTCCGGCTCTGCCAAGTGCTAGCTATGTACTTGGAGCAATCTGCCTTATCACTTTGGGCTTCAGTTTCTGTATCTGAACAATGAAGATGAACTTATCTATTTGTGCAGAGTTGCCATAAGGATTTGGAATTACACCTAGAAAGTGACCGGCACATAGCAGATGTTCATCATAAAGTGATCTTGCATCTTATGTATACCTTCTAAAATATCATAAAATTCTAGGGGCTTGCTGAAGAAGACGCTGGAGAGACGATCTAAAGACGAGAGTAGAGCAGCGTGGGAGACAGGTTTTGGAGGCCTGGGGTTACTAGCTATGAGACCATGGGCAGCTAACAGCTCAAATTTCCTCCTCTGGAATACGGGAAAAACACTGTACTGTCAATGTAAAGACTACAGGAGACAAACTACGAAAAACTCTAAGATGCCAAGCACAGAATCAGAGATCAAAAACATCAGTTATAGGTACATCTTGTTTTCTCATTTCCCCCCTTTTTTCCCAGTTCACTATGTCTGGAATTTCCCTGTGCAGATATCATGAACATATTACGTAGACTTTTAAATTTCATTTGCTAATTGTTTCTCGAGGCCCATGAAGCAAAGTATAGATGTACGAAAATGGCCAGTTGTTTTCCTGGTCTGCCAAAATAGAAAAGGTCTTATTTTTTCCCTTCTTTTGGGAAACATCTAGGGCCTTGGATTTAAAAATAATGGACAACTTCAGTGTAACAAATACAGTAGTTGGCTAATAAATGTATGCTTCTTTGCCACTTCTGTACAGAACTGAAGAACGGAACTGAAAGCTAGAAAAATTATAAAGATATATTTTTCCTTTGGAAAATATCTCATAATAAATGCATATAAAAATAGACTGTTCTCTGAAAACTATGAGTTCATACAGAAAGAGACGTTTAAAACCCCACCTTCAAAGATACACGCTACTTTTCATCTTAATGGAATTATAACTATTTAGTCTGACAAAAGGCTGAAAGAGAGATGGTACTGGACTAGAGAGGAAGAAGAAATTACTTTAGTCAATGTCAAAATGACAAGCCATCAAAAATTTGTGGTTTATTAAGAAAAGAAAAGATCTCTTAAACAGACCTAGATGGCCTGGCAAACTTTTGAATTTAATCCTGTGATATACTGTAACAACAAAAGGCCTCTACAGCATATCAAGCAAATTTATAAGAAAGTGATCAATACATTTGACAGATTATTTAATTATAATCTTTAGTGACAGGGCAATATGAAAACCTAGCATCAACATTCTGACAGTGGAATAAATAAATAGATATAATTATTCTTCATACCAATCCTGGCAGCATTGTAAACTATAAGGCCAGACTGCAGGTCTGAGTTCTAAGGTTTCCTTAATAAGATTGAATTTGATGTAGGGGGTCTCATATTGCCAATATTATGCCTTTTTATTAGAACAAAAAGCTCTGAGGAGTTCAGGTTCAAATCATCAGAACGACCCGAGGTTCCCTCTATATTACTAGTATCCACAGGGCATGGGTAACTCTCAAGATGTGCACATGGAGAAGAACCGTTTGGCGAGCGAAGCAGGGCCAGAGCAGAAGCAGGAATTAGAATAACCACGTTCTCCGATTCTTGGAATCTCAGACTTAGAGGTGGGAGGGTTTCAGAGTCCTGCTAGTCCTTCTCCATCACCACCCAGAGCAGGAAAATGAGGATCCAAGAAGTGAATGGACTGGCTCAAGGTCACACAAACCTGGCAGAACCAGGTCCAAACCCAAGTTCCACGAGGCACGGTACAAAGCTCTTTTCACGTCACCATGGGAGAGAAAGCAATTGCTGAGGTGGTCAGCTAGAACACAGTCCATAGAACTGTGCCTATTATCATGCCGACAGCAGGAATGCACTCTCCTGCAAGGGCCAAGAGAAATTAGAGTTAACATTTAACGTTATGGGACCAACTTCAAAGGCCCCCCAGCTGGACTCTACTAATGGGAGATGAATCTGCTAACAGCAGCAGAAAGTTGCAGGTGGACAACTGGCTGGAAACAGCACACGTCCTCAGAGCGGGAGGGCTCCTCCAAAACCCCACTCGGGGCTGCTGCCTCACGGCAGGGTTGGGAGAAGTTTGGGCAATAACCTTCTGTCCGTTTGGGGTTCACCATGGTATTAAGCCGTCCGGCCCGTGTCAGTGCTACAATGGCCATGTTGGCCATCTGGGGAGGAGAGGAGGGTGTGGCTGCCGATGACAATGGGAAGGGGGCCGGTGTTGCCCTGGTGGGCTTCAAGAAAGACCACATTTCGCTGCGACACCAGGGGAGGAAGAGAGGGGGCAGCTGCTGCTCAGACGTCACCCAAGAGCAGAGACTGGACGCTGCCTGGCCTGGCGCCTGACAAGGAGGTGCCCCTTCAGTTCATCGGGCTCAGCACAGGCCCACAGATAAACAGGTGATTAAGAAAGGCTTTTTGCTGATAGTGAAAATGACACCATCAGTGAATGAATGAGTGAAAGAGTAAAAGCACAAGACCTATTACTTAGGCAGTGTTGCCTTTATTTTGTTTTATGACATCCTATTCTATCTATAGGTGGGCTCTGGTGAGGAGGCCCCTCTCCCACTGGTCCACTGGCTTTGTCCTGAGCTAGTGAGGGTGGTAGGGAGAGGTGGAACAGAAGCTTCTTAGAAGCCTGGCAATAAATGCACACACTGAGCAAATACCTGGAGGAAAACGCCTAAATATAATATAATGGCTTTCATATGTAAATATATTAAATTCAGAGAGAAGATGCTACTCGTAGGAAACCTGAAATTTTTAAGAAAATAAAGCAGGGAATGCAGTTTTTATACATGCTACACCCATCTCAGAATTGTACACGCGTCTCCCGAACTCGAACGGTCTCATGAGTGTCTGCGTGAAAAAGGCGTTTTGGATCATATCCGAGCAGTTTCACAGAAGGACTGGCAATGGCTGGAGAGTTGGCTTCTTGCACAGATCGATCACATACGTGAGGAATTCCTTAGGGCAAAATAGCTAAACATAATTAAAGTCGAAACTGTTAATTTAATAAGCCTAAATGGCAGGAATTGCTGTGTCTTACCCCGAGGAATCCAGCACAGCAGACTCAGGTTGGCGTGTAAGCCTGAGCAGGTGTCTGATGAAGAAGAGAGCCACACCATTCAGAGGGCCTGGAGTTCTTTCCTGAAGAAGTCACCTCCTTTTTTCTGTTTATTTTCTCATTTTCCTTCCCTCCCTCCCTTCCTTTTTTCTTTTATCAGACATTAAGTATATACGGCCCTGTGATTTTATCTTTGCTGCTCTAAGAATGACATCTTAGGTCCCCCCTGCCCCGAAATACATCTCTCATTCAGCACACATTGGCTAAGCACTGGCTATATACCAAACACTGTTCTAAGCCCCAGAGAATCACAGACGAAAAGATGGAAAGTCCTGCTCCCGAAGAAGTTCAGTGAAATAGAGAAATAGGTGGACAAGGGAGGTGGAGTCACCATGTTAGCCATGGGAACCCGAGCCTCCCAAGGCCTGAAGGAGGAGGTTGGGCAAAGGTGTTGCCATGGAGGCGCCTGGGTGGCTCAGTTGGTTAAGCGTCTGCCTTCGCCTCAGGTCCTGGGATCGAGTCTTGCATCCGGCTCCTTGCTCAGCGGGGAACCTGCTTCTCTCTCTGCCTGCCGTTTCCCCTGCTTGTGCTCTCACTCTCCCTCTCTCTCTAACAAAAAAAAAATCTTTTTTTAAAAAAGGTGTTACCATGGAGGTGACTCCTGAAGGACAAGAAAGTGGCATCTGGCAGACAGAAGGGAAGAGACGGTGAGGGGAAGGGGTAAGTAGGGTGACATCGCAGGGAACGGTATGAGCAAAGGCAAAGGGCCATGAGACAGAGGTCAGGGAACTACAGGCCAAATATGGCCTGGTCAGAATCCAGTACCCACGAGGGGGAGTGTGGAGTGGGGGGCTCGAGAGGACTTGGGATTAGGTAGAATCATTGGTCTACTGGCCCGTCATCTTGACTCTGTCACTAACCAGTGACACTGTGCGTCTCTTCCATGGGCTCAGTTGCCCTCTGGGGTGAGAGCACGGGTGTCAGGGCCGAGAGTCAGATTTGAGGCTGCGGTGTAGGCCCTCCTGTGCCTCAGAACAGGGAGTGCACGCTGAGATGTGCACGAGTGCAGAAGGGCATGCCACTGGAATGTTTGGGAGAGGATTAAAGGCATTTCCTAGGCAAACCGTTCCTCAGATGGGTGAGGAGGAGTTCCAACATCAGACAAATGCAGTTATTGCTAATAGCATTCAAATCTGGAGTTCTTTCTGGTGGCTGAAATCAACGTTTCCCACAAAGGGAACCTGGACAAGTATGATCTGTAAAGAGCACTGCCCACTCCCTGCGTACCAATTTCTTGGCCCAGAGTATCAGGTTAGCAAGATGAAATAATTAAACCTCAGGCCAGCTGTTTTAGGCAATTAGGTAACATTTTTCATCTAGGAGACCACACAACAGAGAGGAGAGAATACGGAGATAAGACCTGTGTTTTGATTTACTGAGTCTCGGCTGCAGATAAAGCCCAGCTTTTTGGAATCCTTCAGGCAATTACTATTTCAGGCTTGGCAAGAACTTGAGTCTGAAAGCAACTATGGGGCTTGTCTTGGCAAGAGTCAAAGTCACTGTAGTTGTAAGGTTGTCCCAGGCAGTGGTAGAGGGGAAAGTCAGTGGCAAGAGGAAGCCAGGAACTGTAGAGCCATTAGGAGGGCTGTTGCAGGCCTGGAGCTCAGAGGAGGCCAAATTTGGTCCTCCCACAACATGTTCTTGGAGAGGGAATGTGGTCAGATGGTGAAGGCCCAAGCCTCCCGGTTGGGATTCTGCGGTTCCCTTTCTGGCATCTGTTCTTGTCAGTTCTTCGGGCATTACTTACACTCCCTTAGTCTCTTTTCCTGTAAAAGAGGAGGAGGGCTGAGCACTCCTGTGTTTGGGGGATAAAGGAAAAAGACGCGTGACTGCCATGTTGTCAAATGGCAGCTTAGTGCCCATGGGGGGAGGGGCGCGCTGCTAAGGCCATCGAAGGACCTCGACTTTAATCTCCTCCCTGCCAAAAAATAACCTAGCTGACAGAGTGACTTTGGTCAAGTCACTTCCCCTGTCTTGGGCCTCAGTTTCCACAGCATTAAACCAGGGAGCTTGCCTCGAAGAGAGGGATCTCTAAAGACCCTTCCAGTTCTGACACTCTCCACTTCTGAGATGCTAAAGAAGATAAATCGCTGGGCTGAAGGCAAGCAAGTTTTTCTTTGAATGGAAAAGAGAAAAAGCTTATGTGCTGCCAGCTGACATCCCCCACAAGATTCTGGAGCCAACGCTAAGTATGGGGCGGGGAGAGTGGGGCCGTCTGAGGAGACAGCAGGCCCGCGTGTGGTCACTGGCGACACTGTACTGAAACATCTCTTGCTCGAGCTCTTCCACTTAATTGGGAGCTTGCCTTTCCAGTTGTATATTTTTATCCTGCGCCCTGGAACCCAAACCATTAGGTTTGTAGCCAAAGGCTGCTTCTTGTTTAATCGTTAACTGCCTCGGCACTGTAGAGCTCCAGGCCAGCCGGAAACATGCTCATCCAGATGCCGCACCTCTCCAGCCAGCAGGACTCAGGGGAGGATGCGGAGCTGGACCAGGATTCGAGTTCTGTCCTCCAACCTGGGAAATAAATCCCCTACACTGTCTGGCCCACAAAAATCCCAGTTCAGCCCGGTCTCTCCTGTGGGGTTATTCTGGTAACAAAATGCTTGAGATCAGCAATTCTTTTCTACTCTTACCCACTCTCAGTGAAGAGCCAACTGGGCTATTCCTTAGGCTCCACTTTCCACGTCTGAAATGTGGTTGAAAACTAATATTCCAGATGTTTCCTCATATTTTAAGTGGAACCACAGATTAAGCTTCCTGTAGGAAGGCAGTATGGCATCGTGGAAGGAGGACAGTTTTTGGACTCAGACAGGCGTCTGCAGGGTGGCTCCACCCTCTACTGCTGTATGGCCTTGAGAAAGTATTGATTTTTTGAACTTCAGTTTCCTCTTTCATGGATATAACAGCACGTACTTCTACTCAGCGGTAACCTCCATGAGTACAAAGACTGTCTGATTTGTTTCTCATTCTGTAGTCTAAGCCTAACACACACATTTCTCAATTAATACACACTGAGTCAGTGATTAAAAACCTCACAGGATTTTGAGGAGATGAACGAGATTAAAGTAATGTGAAGTGCCTGACCTCGTACTTGGCACCGAGAAAGTGCTTATTTCCTTGTCGGCCTTGCCTGGAGACACACTTCTGTCTGAAGGAAGTGGATGCTCAAAGAAAAATACTGGCCCTTGGTTATGCCCGCTTAAGTAATGAAGAGGCCAACTCCTGGGAGAAAAGACAGGCTCTTCGATTTGTGGATATTTTCCAACCTGACCAGTTGCGACCCAAAAGCCATTCGTAGCTCACCTTCTGGCAATGGGAGAAGCGGCCAATCAGATACAAAGTCACTGATGTCATGGAGGGTGGTAGGAGGTCCCTCAGGAATACCAATGGCTTCCTGGCCTTAGGGTCTTCCAAGGAGATTCACAAAACTAGACCCGGGCGTGGAAACTGGATTTTCGAGGGCCCCTGGTACACTAGACTATTGTTCCAGGACAGAAACAACTCAGAACGAAATGATGAGTGGGATTTTCCTTGCATTGGCCACAATACATATGTTTGTTCAAGAAAAAAAAGTTGGAGCAAGAAGACATGGACGTCTGCTAGTAAAGAAAAGCCCATTTGTGCAGCCACAGTGGTGAGATTGTTCGGGGAGTTCATCTTGAAAGTCCAATTACCTCAAGAGCATGGCCAAGATCAGTGTCATTATGGGGTGTGCCAACATGCCAGCCTCTCAGTACCAGGTGTGAGTTACACGGGGTATCTGCTTTGTGGGAGAACAGGCACCCACCAGACTTGCTAGCCCATCTGGGTTGACATCACCTTTCTCCCTGCTCCCTTCCATCTCCTTGGACACACCTGTCTAATGGGTACCACCTTAGATACCAAATAACTATGAGATACAGAATCCTGGGGTTGGATCCAGATCTGTTGTTCCTAGGGAGTGAATCAGGGAGAACACTAGCAAGGAAGGGCCAGCACCTCTTCCTGATGACCCAGGGCCCACATCCGAGGAGCAAGAGATCAAAAGATCCTCTTGCTTTGTTTCTAACAGAACTCCCAGACACTACACCAATCTGGAGAAGCACAAGTCTTATAAGGCTGACACTTGACTTAAAATGCATCTTTAAGCACAGGGTGCCAAGTTCCCTTCCACCCTACGTGTCAGAAGGATTGAAGAGCAATAATTTACCTACGAGTTCTTCAAGCAGCCTAGAAATCAGTATACACTGATTTCTCCAAACAGTGAATAATGTGTCCTGATACGGATTTCAAAAACAAATACCTAAAATTCTCATAAACTAAATAGCCTGAATAGAGATCCTAAATTCAGACTTTGAAGGACGTAGGTTCATCAACCACAGCAAGATCCAATCTTGAAGAGGTGCCACCACATAGAATCCCCAATCTCTGATGGGGCGAGTCATAAAATTTCTCAAAAAAAAAGTTGCTTTTAAGTTAATGTCTTAAGATAAATCTATATGTGCTGATATGGAAAGCAAGTTAGGCTCTCTGTATAGTGTGAGCTCAAGTAAGAAAAAAAGGATAGCTACACATAGATGATATTTATATACATTCACACAAAATACGTGAAAATAATAATAACAGCCAATATTTATATAGCATTTACTGTCAGGTAGTATTTTTTGTGTGGTGGGCAGGTAATATTTTAAGCATTCTGCACATATTAACACATTGAATCCTCACAACAACCCTAAGATATAGTTTATATTATTTTATGGATGAAGAAATGAGGTACAGAGAGGTTAAGTAACTTGTCCATGGTGACCCAGCTAGTGAGAGGCAGAGCTGGGAACTGAAGTCAGTGTGGACTGTTCCAGAGTTCACGTTCTAATCTGCTGGGCTGAACTGCTCCTGGTGTCCTGAAAGATCCTCAGAAGCCATTTCGCACATAGCCTTCTACCCTGCTCCCAGCTGTTCAAAAGAACTGGGTGGGTTGTGGGGGGAAGCTTTCCCTCTCTCAGTATTTGCCGCTTGAACCATTTGTTTATACAGAACGAGCCTGGGAGCTCTCAGAGGACAGGGTGTGGAGGCCTCCCTCTTGTCATGCATCTCACACCTCTAATATGTGGTTCATAGCTTGGCTTAATTAATGGGGTTCAGGGGAAATACTGGTTTCTGAGAGATGGCTCGCATGCAGGCTAGAGAGAGAGATCTGAGAGTTCTTTAGATGGCTTCATTCCTGATCACTCAAATGACCCTTCGAAAGAGGGATTCATGGGTCACAGACAGGGAAGCTCATATGCATATATGCATAACAGGGAGGAAGGCCTGGAAAACTAGAAGCTGGAAGAAGGAAGAAATGTGATTTCTTTTGATCCATGCACCTGGCAAACCTATGGCAACTCCCCCTGATCACTGAGAACCAGAACCAGGTTCATTAACGTCTGAATTCTTATATTTATTATTATTAACCACATGGACAGCAATGACTAATTCCTGACACATGGCTAGAATATGGCTTCCTTATTAAGGAAACACAAGGAGGTAGCCTAAATGCTGTAGTTTTGACAAAGAAAATAGCTTTGAGCATGTAAGTTTTCCCCTTAATTTTGTACCTCCATCTTTAGCCGCTGGCATTCTCATTTGCCAGTGCTCACGGCTTCCTTTTACAAATTGTTTGACTTCACATCTGACGTATGAGGATTGTATAGATTCATGGGAGGCTCCTTCCTCCTTAACCCATAAATAGGCCCCTACTTTCCCACAGCGGCTGCCTCACAATTCCAAAGCAGCTAGGGTCACCTCTGGAGCTCCAGACTTTCCTCAGAGGGCCTTACATATATGGAGGTAGGACACACTTTGGGAAGAGGAAGCAGCATCCACCTGAGATGAGAACTGTGCTTTCTCAGGGAGAACAATCAAATCAAAATATGCTTCCATGCTATGATGAAGCTGGGAAGCAGAGGCTAAGTGAGGCAGGAAAGGGTCGGGTCCACACTGGCCACACCAGAGTCCATCTGACACCCATTTCAGGTCCAGGTCTGCTTCTCTCAATGGCTCCCTGCTGCCTTTCCTACAAAAGGGCAACCTGGGGAGTGATGTTCTAGAGTTTAGTACTCAAACAGACTACTACACACCGGTTCCCTCCACAAGTTTACATTACCTTGCCATTATCCTTCATTATGGAGGGGGAGGAAGGAGACTCTGGATATCTTTTCCATCTTGAAAGTTTTGAGAGACGTTTGCATATTGGTAGAGAATTATCTAATTCCCCTATAAACATTCTCACACAGGCCAAGGTTCTTTTCTCGCCTGTCACTAAACCCAGGGCTGAAAGGAGCATTACTCTTTGTTGCAGGGGAGGGGGCAATGAACCCTCATTTGGGTCAAGAACCAAGGACTCCAAAAGGAAACAGGATTCCATGTTGAAAGCACTCAGGGGATGGGACAGACAGGTCCTCAGCCTCTCTGCTGTTGGAGTCCACATAGCCGGAGAGAGGGCAACGCGACACACATCTAACACTCTCCGGGCCTACTTATACTTGGGTGTGTAAACTTCATTATAAGTACAATGTTGCCAGATTCCGGTGCATAAAAAACTGGCTGAAAAACCCAAACCATAAATAATGCCAAGTAATAAAGGAGGTGAATGTTTCTGTTATTAGATTCTTTCATTGTATAAATCTGTTTAATAAGCTGGCTAGGAATCACTGATAGAAAACAGACTTAGTATGGTGTTACAGACCAACCCGTTCTAAAAGGCCAGTATGGGAACTCATGCCAAGTTAGAGTTTTCTTTTCTTAACCAATGCAACTTAAAATGCAATTGTTGTTTCCCTATTCAAAAGTGGAAAATGTCTTTCGAGGCCGTGTTTAGCGGGAGTAGAAAAGGCAGGCTTGGTGCCACTCCTTGCCCCCCACCCAATGTTCTTCATTTGAAGGCACTTGACCGTATTTATAGATCATGCTGCCTTTTGTCTTACTCACTGAGAGGGGCTGGGGTGTGTGTATGACTCCTACTTTTTAGAGTCCTATTTCTCAACATTTACATGCGTGTGTTTAGAAATATCCCTCCAAATATCCTCCTTTTGACCCAAGAACCATAGCAACCACTTTGGCTAAAGAAATTCACTGAACATTAAAGGGGGTGGAGGGGGGTGGTAGTGGTGGTGGTGTGATGAGATGGTGGAGCGGCTGGAATGGAGGTCTCTGGGGTCACATTCATCTTCCAACACTATGGTTTCTAACGGCTTGTTGATGTTTTTCTGGGGTTGGTTACTATCATCATGATGGGCTGTAAAATGAAATGCTATAAACTAGCTGAGGGCTTAAGGAGAAATATTTGCCAAATGGCATAAACAACAACACCAGGAGTCCCCACATACTCAGTCTCACTCACAGGGCTTGGCCATTGTACCCAAGCTGCTGTTTACAGCACTGTGATGCGTAAACTCCACCGCCTGGCTAGGCTGCTTTCGGACCCCAGTTCCCAGGCCCCTTTTTAGGAGGCCCACACACAGCTTAATAGATAAAACAGAGGTAATTGGATGAAATAGGTATTTATCCGCCCAACTGAATTAGTGTTTGGAAAATTTAAGTCTCAGTGGTATCAAGGTACATCGGAGTTGTTTGTAACCATGTTGGTTACATTTATAACTATGTATCAGATGCTTTGCTATGCATTTTATATAGGTCATATGGAAGTGCCTACAGAAGGTGCTCCAAAAAATTAGTTAAAAGTTGGAATTAAATACTTTTGATTTGGTTATTTTCCTACAAGTTAGCCATTGATTCCTTAGTCAGGAACATGACTCCTAGAACACTGTTCACATGGGATAAAGTAATTCAATGTAGAGCACTTGGGACATGAAACTAGAGGCTTTTCTGTAGTTTCTGGGATTCATATCATTCCTTTTGCTCTGAATATTAATTTTGGGGGACAACATCCCATTGAGGAAGATTGGGATTATTCCTATTTTACACAGGTTGACGCCAAACATGGAAGATGAAGTTTAAAAGGGCTGCTTAGTAATGTACAACATGATAACTATAGTTGACAATATTGTATATTTGTAAGTTACTAAGAGAGTAGATCTCAAAAGTTCTCATCACAAGGAAATAAAAAGCAACTATGTGAGGTGATGGATGTTAACTAATCTTATTGTGCTGATCATTTCACAATACATACACAGATCAAAACATTATGTTGTATACCTTAAATTTATATAGCCCTATACGTCAATTATATCTCAAAACTGAAAAAAGGGATGCCTGGGTGTCTTAGTCGATTTAAGCTACGTTGATCAACCTTCAGCTCAGGTCATGATCCCAGGGTCCTGGGATCGAGTCCCACATCGGGCTCCCTGCTCAGTGGGGAGCCTGCTTCTCCCTCTGCCTGCCGTTCCCCCTGCTTGTGCGCGCGCTCTCTCTCTGACAAATAAGTAAATAAAATCTTTTAAAAAATTATTTAAAAAATTGAAAAAAAAATAAAATGGGCTGTTTACATGTTGGCTAGAGGCTAAAGAAAGTTAATTGCACATGGGTCATACTTGCAGCTGTGGGAAATGCAATGGGAGAGGAAAGGATGAGTTAGATGTGTCTGAGGTTACTTGCAAGGAACTTAAATAAAACGGTAGTAAATGCTAGTGAAAGCGGGGGGGGGGCGGGGAAATGGGAAAAATTATCAGGAGTATTCTTTGTTCCCCAAAGAGCAAATGAAAACTGACAGGAAATTTTCCTTCCGGGACAGTCCCAGAGGAAGAACGCAGCTGAGGTAGACAGCAGTGTGTTCTTCATGACCGTAGGGACAGCAACCAATATTCGGCAAGTGCCAACCCAAGCCCAACACTATGCTAGGCCCTCAGCTTCATCCTTCCTCTTCTAATTCTGTGGCTTATGCGGAGAGAAGTAAAAGAAAACCACAAGGACTCAGCGGGAATGATTCTCTGACAAACCCTGTCAGACTTGGGAGAGAATCACAGAGTCTGGGGGAAATGGGCCTGGAGGTTCTGACACCAAATTGGCTCAGAGATCCAGGGCTGTTCCTAGAAAGATCTGACGCCAGGAATAACAGAGTTAGAAATAACCATCCTACTTAAGCCTGGGGAAAAATCCAAAGTTCCATTAAGGGATGACTAATAGTGAAGATCTACGGGCTTATAGTCAAAGAAGTGTTTGAAAGAAAAAGAGCTTCTTGAATTACCTTTGAAAATTAATATCTGGTGATACTGATTATGTGGTGGGTTTTGCTTTTATTTAAAAATGAAACAAAACCTGCTCATCTCTAATAGCTGTATTTAAGGCTGAAGTCTGACAACTAAATAGCTATAACCAAACCAGTATTATAATGTCAGAGTACTCGCACTGTAAGCAAAGCAGCTACAAGGAAATAAAAAGCATCCAGCAATAGAAAGTTTCATCTATCTATAAAGAACTTATCAAACTCAACACCCAAAGAACAAATAATCTAATCAAGAAATGGGCAGAAGACATGAACAGACATTTTTCCAAAGAAGACATCCAAATGGCCAACAGACACATGAAAAAGTGCTCAACATCGCTTGGCATCAGGGGAATCCAAATCAAAACCTCAATGGGATACCACCTCACACCCGTCAGAATGGCTAAAATTAACAAGTCAGGAAACGACGGATGTTGGCGAGGATGCGGAGAAAGGGGAACCCTCCTACACTGTTGGTGGGAATGCAAGCTGGTGCAGCCACTCAGGAAAACAGTATGGAGGTTCCACAAAAAGTTGAAAATAGAGCTACCATATGATCCAGCAATTGCACTACTGGGTATTTACCACAAAGATGCAAATGCAGGGATCCGAAGGGGTACATGCACCCCAATGTTTATAGCAGCAATGTCCACAATAGCCAAACTGTGGAAAGAGCCAAGATGTCCATCGACAGATGAATGGATAAAGAAGAGGTGGTATATATACACAATGGAATATTATGCAGCCATCCAAAGGAATGAGATCTTGCCATTTGCAACGACGTGGATGGAACTGGAGGGTGTTAGGCTGAGTGAAATAAGTCAATCAGAGAAAGACATGTATCATATGACCTCACTGATATGAGGAATTCTCAATCTCAGGAAACAAACGGAGGGTTGCTGGAGTGGTGGGGGGGTGGGAGGGAGGGGGTGGCTGGGTGATAGATATTGGGGAGGGTATGTGCTATGGTGAGTGCTGTGAATTGTGCAAGACTGTTGAATCACAGATCTGTACCTCTGAAACAAATAATACGTTATATGTTAAGAAAAAGAAAAAAGAAGATAGCAGGAGGGGAAGAATGAAGGGGAGTAAATGGGAGGGGGAGATGAACCATGAGAGACGATGGACTCTGAAAAACAAACTGAGGGTTCTAGAGGGGAGGGGAGTGGGGGGATGGGTTAGCCTGGTGATGGGTATTAAAGAGGGCACGTTCTGCGTGGAGCACTGGGTTAAGTTATGCACAAACAATGAATCATGGAACACTACATCAAAAACTAATGATGTAATATATGGTGATTAACATAACAATAAAAAATTTAAAGATTATAAAAAAAATAATGTCCTACTTGGTAACATAGATTTTGGATAAAAAAAAAAAAAAAGAAAGTTTCATCTACACGTTAATCTCATGGGATATTTACAACTCAGGTGCAGAGAGCCTAAGGGATGTACCTGACGCCATTCAGCTGCCAAGAAGAGAAACCAGCACCCGGACTCAGGGATACCACATTTTTTTTATACTATGCTGCTTTTCCACATACAGGATTGGGGGCTTTAGCCTGTCCTCACTGACTGAAAACTGGAAACGCATACTAGGATGTTGGAGGCCTCCTGAGTCAGAAGCTGTCCAGTGCTCTGGATTAGGGCACTGCGATGGATTTGGGGGATAAGCCTCAGGGCCAAATTCAGTAAAATGAGAGGGACACACACAGACCTTAGGGATTACCTTGTTTTTGATGCTCAACAATGTCTTTCTGGTGGAACCAAGACAGGGAAAATGACAACAAATCACCTACTATGTGCCGGTGACTCTTCTAAGCATAGAACATATATCACCTCATTTAATCCGGTGTGTAAGGTGTTATATGCATGCTTACCGGAGAAGGAAGGAGTTTAAGGAAGTTGCTCAAGTTTCTACAGTAAAGAGGGAAATAATGGGTCTGAATCCTGTGATTTGTATCTAGTAAGGCAGGCTTTGCTCCTGGCTGCCCTCAGCACCCCTTTCAGCACACCGCCCCGTTGGGCAGAGTGTGCCGTGCTCTGCTTTCTCCATTCCTCGCCCTAAACCTGGGAGAGACCGTCCGCCCAGCTGAGCAGCTGAGTCAGAGTTCACTTGGTTCTTCATTCACCACTGGGCCATCTGGCAACCCCAAGATGCTTCCTCATCCACTGAATAAGGCCAGTATGCCATCGTTAGAGGGGTGAGGCCCTACAAAAATGGCAATCCTCTTAAGGTCACGCATACCTGTCACTTCCATCCTAATATGAATAAAAGCTTTAGGAAAGGACTGAGAGGGGAAATGGAGAGAATGTGAGAGCATTAGGCAACTGAAAGAGACATGTTGGAGGCTCAGTACCCTATGGAAGGGTCTGCCAGGGTCAGGTACACAGAGGTGCGCATGGGGTTCTATGAAAGCCCAGAGGAGATGTTACATATCCACCCTCCTTCCACCCTGCCTCCCTCCCTTCCTTCCTTTTTTCCTTCCTCCCTTCCTCCTATCCTCCCTCCCTCCCTCGCTCCCTTCCAAGGAGGCTTCCTAGAGGAGGTGACATTCGTGCTGCATCTCACAGTAGGCCTGAGAATGGAAAAAGCAAAAGTGAGAGAGAAATTCTGGGCATCAAGTAGTGTAACTAATACGGAGAACTACAAAAAGTCTGGTGATGCTGAAACATAAAATTCGAGGAAGGAAGTGGTCAGAGCTGTGGATCTAGAGGCAGGCAGAAGCCAGACCAAGGAAAGACTTTGTAGAGTAGGCTAAAAAAGCTTGGGCTTTTTGTTGTGGGCCAACGGGGAGCCTTGGCAAGGCTGTGGACAGAGTCGTGACACATCAGAGGAGCGATGTCACAGGACAGGTAGGTGGATGCCAAAGTGAAGACAGGAAGTCTAGGTTAATTCCAATGATCAGGCGATGAATTAGGTAGTGGTAATATGAATGAAAAGGAAGAAGGACAAATCTGAGAACCATTTAGAGAAGCAATCAGCAGAAGCTGGCAGTTTCTTTGTGCGGAGAAGCGAAGGAGAAGGAGGTAATGGTAAGGATGCCCCCCCCCCGTATTTCTAGTGTTACTGATGGGGTGGATGGGGGTGCTACAAGGTCAGACCAGGAAATATGGACAAATGGCGCTGCTGGAAGTGGAGCCCGGTTAGGGTGGATCGGGCTAGGACAACGAGATCTACTCTTTAGCCAGCCATTCAACAAATATTAAGAGCACCTACTAAGTGCCAGGCACGGAATTTGGTGCTGGGGTCACAGAGACAACTTTTCAGCCTCTGCTGTCCAAGGGGCTTATAATCTAGAAGGGAATCAGAAAAGTTAATCAGGGGCACCGGGCTGGCTCAGTCGGAAGAGCGTGCGACTCTTGATCTCCGGGGTGGTGAGTTCAAGCCCCATGTTAAGTGTAAAGATTACTTAAGTTAAAAAAAAAAGGAGGGGTGCCTGGGTGGCTCAGTTGGTTGAGCGTCCAACTCTTGGTTTCAGCTTGGGTCATGACCTCAGGGTCGTGGGATCGAGTCCCACATCGGGCTCTGCCCTCAGTGGGGAGTCTGCTTGAGAATCTCTCTCCCTCTGCCTCTCTGCCCCGCGTGTGCTCCCTCTCTCTCTCTCTCTCTCTCTCTCTCAAATACATAAATACATCTTTTTTTTTTTAAAGAAAGAAAGAAAGGGAAATGTTCATCGGAAAACTAAAGCATGGTGTGCCAAGGGCTCGGTACAGAGGGAACCGAAGAGGATGGGGCAAACACCGATGGCACCTCAAGCCGGAGACAGGGTAGGGTGGAAGGGAGCCTGAGCGCCGACCCACACCCGGGCCCCCTTCCTGAGTGCTCGTCACTCCCCATGCACTTACTGCCCTAGAAAGAGGTCAAGGACAGAAATGAGAAATGACAGCAGGAGGAGAGAGCACCAAAGTCCAATTCACAACAGGTGGTAAGGCTGTCAGTTCGCATCGCCGTCCCGGAAGTCAAGCCGATCTGAGGCTGAATCTAGAGCAGGATTCAAACTCCGTTATACCTATAACACTAATCGCTCTGGGAAGCCCATGTGTTCCTTCCCAGCCAGCGGGTATTTCCCTGGCAGTTCAGAAGTTCCAGGCTGCTGCTGTGTCCCCACACATAGGCATTCTTTCCCTAGTCTCACAGATGAGAGACTATTTTTTTTTCTCTCTCTCTCTCTCTCCTTTTTTTTTTAGGCAGCTCAGAAGATGCCCACAGATGGGGTCTCCTGCAGCCGTATGCAGCTCTGGTTCCCCATAAATCCTCTCCATTTTGTTTCCATCAGATGACATTCAAATATTATTTGAAAAATCAATAATCTCCCTGGCTTTGCTGTATCAGCATTGCTGTTCAGCATACAGGCCAATGGCCACTGCTCCATCTCGGAGGTCCCACTGCTGGGCAGGTCTTTGCCTTTAATGGCCAGCCTGGAAGGCAGGCTGGGAGCTCATCCCAGGTTGGGCATTTTCAGCCATCCTTTGCTTTGAATATGCTAGAATTTCTGATGGTTACATGGCACTGGAAGGGGCCTTACAGAGGGTCTTCTCGCCCCAAGCCCTTATGGCCTAGATGAGAAACTTGGGAAATGATCCAAATACTAGATCCCCTGAGTTTATGGTCAGAACCACTCCATTTCACTGTCTTCCTCTCTCTTAGATAAAAAAAAAATGCCCAGGGGCCATAGCTAATCCTGTAAACGAAGGGTCATATAAAGTAAGGTTGTCTTTTCTTTCAAAGCTGGAAAAAAGATAAATGAAGTCTGGAATCCCCTCACTTATCAATGTGACCTTAACTCTGTATATCTTCGTTTTCTTAGCAGTAAAATGGCAATAGTGACATGGACCTTGTGAGTCTGTTGTGAGGATTAAATAAGATATCTTAGGGCTCCTGCTAAAGAGACTATTTAAAATTAGTGTAAGAAAACAACACATTTTTATTTCCAGTTCTCAATTCATAATAAAGAGGATATTTCATTCCTTCAGAGTCGAAAAGTGACCATACTGAAAAAAAAGAAGGGCAGAAAAATTTGCATTTCATTATTGGAATGGTGTGGTTAGCATGTTGAAGATTCTATTAGATGGTACCAATTTTCACATTAAGTGGACATGAGTTATTGCTGAATACTTGAGGCTGTCTCTGGAGAATAAGACATCATAGCCACATTAAATGATAAAGTCAGATCCCGTGGTATGTCTTGATGTGACATTAAGAGACAAGATAAGAAAAGTCAAGTTATATACCACAGAGGACAGGAGAAGCCTCGGAGGAGGGGGCGGGGAAATTCTGGCTCTTTCTCCTCGTGGGGCAGGAGTGGAATGGGGCAGTGGTAATGAGTGATTATATGTGTAGAGAATCTCCAATTTTTCTTAGCATTAAGCTGACAGAACTAGCTTTTCCCAGAAAGACATCCCTCATTATAGGGATGATCTGACTTCTTTTTCATTTACTACCTAAAAATCCCTTATATGAAAATGAGAAGTTGCAATATATAACTTTGTAAGAGGAGTGGAGAGGGAGCAGATTTTCCACACTGCAAAGAATTCCTTCTTTCTGCCGAAAGTTCCTTTAAACTGTAATCCCATTCAGAGGTTTCTGGCCCCGGGGGCCACTGGTCCCCCAAGGGATCCATGGACAGAATTCAGGTGGTCCATGGATTTGGCTGGAAAAAAAAAAAAATCCACCTACATTTTTGCCAACCTCTAACTGAACTTTAGCACTTCTGTCAATTATGAAAATTGGCAACATTAACCAGTGGTTCGAAGTACCTGTGACTGTCACCAAATAGAAATCTGCTTTTTTATTACACATTACTATTGTTGCAGTTTACACCAGGGATTGGGAAACTTTCTCTGTAAAGGGCCAGATGGCAAATATTTTAGACTTTGAAAGCCATATGATCTCAGTCCAACTATTCAACTCTGCTGTTGTAGCATGAAAGCCATCAGAGACGATATGTAAATGAATGAGCGTGGCTGTGTTCCAATAAAACTTTATTTACAAAAACGGTCTGTGGGCTATAGTTTGCTGACCCTGGTGTACACACAGGGTGTGTACTTTAAAATTATAGTAGTAACTAATTCTGGTTATTTGTTAAAAAAATAAATATGTATTACTATATCATAAATGTGTGGGCATATAAAATATTTTAGTACTAGTGTTCTTATGCATTTTATTTTATGCATTGAAAAATATTCTGAGAAGGGTTCCATAGGCTTTGTCGGATTCCCAACAGTCCATGGCATAAAGATTAAGACGCACTGTCATAGATATAGCGCTTGTTTACAAGTTACTCCTGGGTAGAGACTAGAAGTAACAGGGAAGACAAAAGCTGGCGAAACAAAATCAGAGTGGTAGATGGCACTGTCAATTGAAGCTGATCAGGCAGGAAATAAAAACCTCCCTGGACTTCTTAGGGCAATCAATGGAAACATGGGATTCTTTTCCCTATTTTCAGCTACTGCATAGAGTTTCGCTTTTTGTACATTTCTTCTCTCTGGTTACAAAGGCACTCACGATTCCTATCCTGCCTTCCCTGCCATTACTTCTTACTGCCACTCATTTCTCTGAAGCGTTTACAATGCCCATCTGTTACTAAAGCACAAGACGTTTATATACCCCCAAAATGCATCTTGCCCTCCTGATGATGTCCTTCCCCAAATGTCACCTGAATGATGCCTTCCGGGATATTAGGGAGCAAGTTTTTCTCTTTGGAATTTTCTACATAGAAACCTGAAGTTGAAGGATGGGGGAGTTGAAGGAGAGGAGGCAACATGGGGACCAGGCTTCCCTGTGCCTCATCAAGGTCAAAGCTCTCTGAAAATATCCTTAGGGTCTCGGAACAGTGAAACCAACTGGGAATATATGCGACAAGTCACATCTTTCTCATGGAGGGGAGGCTGTTTTGTCTTTTAAGGGGAAGCCATATTTACTTCTAATAATACAACTGCAAAATATAATGTGAGGAGAAAGCACCTTCTGCTTCGTCCTGTACTAAACAGCTCTGGGTTACATTTACAATTTTAATAAACTGATTTGTCAAAACTGTCAGAATCAAGGGAGATCATCTGGATACCAGATGAACAAAAATATCTGTAATTATAAGTTGTCCATTTTTCTCTTTCATCTTCTATATATGTATCTGTGAGCGGCTACATATTTTCATGCACATACGTACACATAAATTTTAGATCATTTAAAAAAACCTGTCATAATAGAATTCAGGAGAGTAGAAAATACAGTTCTCCTGGGATAGCAATGGGGCCCAAAGGCTAAGCCACACTCCCCATCCTAGGAACAATATCCTCTTGCTGAACTCTTCTGTCAGAGCCAAAACATTTCAGTATCATTACCACCTGCATTGTTACCAATGCTTGCTGATCACTCACTTGCTGTGTGACCACAGCCAAGTAACTAAACCTCTCTGGCTCTCTGAGATCTGTGTGTGAAATAAACATTTGGATACATGTTAACCGGCCCCCCCACAACATAAGTGGCATAAATAGTAACGAGATTCTTTTGGGCAAGAACTCCAAGCACTCTAAAGAATGCTATGAAATATGGCCATGAATTTGTCATGAATTAATGAGTGAGTTCAAATACGTATCCCAAGTTTAATCAGAATTCTGTCTTTTACAATGCAAGTGGTAGACTATGACACACGACGACTTTGAACTGGAAAGCAGCCCGCAGTTGAGGGCACTGGAATCTATTCCTGGGGAAGGGACGGGAGGGATGGATAGACAGACGACGGGACGCAGCCTGAAACACAGAGACTGAAGGAGTGTGAGTGCCACCTCAGAGGCTGGGGGACATCCCTGCTGGGGGCCTGGATCTCACTCCCTTTGGGAAGCAGTTTGGAAAGGCAGTAGCAATAGTCATTTTTCCATCATTATTCCTGGGGTAGAGAATTTGAGGTAGAGAATCAACTCACACGGAGAATGAAGATGCTCGGAGAGCCAGCGTCAGCACAGGCAGAAAGATCAGGACATTTGGGAGAGTTTCCACATCTTAGAGCTCACCATCCTTTTCATTTTATTTTCTTTTTATTTGAAGATCAATAAGGAATGAAGCCTCTAGATGAGGCTAGCTAGGGAGCTGACTTTGGTGGGGGGGGGCAGTATAGATAGTTGATTTTTAAACCTGACATTTTAAATGACCCCTGATGGGTTAAGGGCTGCAGTGAGTGTCTCTATGGCAATCTTCCAGCCCTGCTACACACCAGGCATAAAGTGTGCTGGGAAGCACAATTTACTGAAGTATTTTGCTGATATCCAGGCCTGTGCCTTTGGTGAGTGAGAAGAATCTGCCACTCTAAACAAGCCTTGAGCTTGTTTAGTCCAGAAATGGATACAGATATGGAAAGATAATGCTAGAAGTGACCCTAGAAACCTGCTAGGATGTGTTACTTAACTTTCTCAAGACTCCACAGTGAGCTACTAATGAAGCTAGAGGGGGTCCCCACATCAGTCTGCAGACTGCTGATCCAGCACACATGCTGTGGCAAAATGCTAATCAATGGTCCTTCTTTGATACTATTCTGTCTGGACTACTTAGAAAGTCTGAAGGGATGAAACACTTGACTATAGAGCCAAGGGGAATGTGTTACTAATAATGGATAGAATAAAACATTTTTGGAAGCCTAGCCATTGGGCAGAAATTACTCTCCAAATGAACACAAACATCTGCACTTGTTCTAGACTCCCTTGTTTCACCCTCTTCATCACACCCGGCGCTTGCCTTGTTTTATCTCTGGCCATCAAGCCCTGGGGACCCACATCGCAGTGACCTTTCTAGCAAGAACACCTGGGCTTGGCTTTCTCTGTAGGCTTGCTCCTTTGCCCATCCCTACAGCAGGCTAGGTCTTTGCCGACTGCTGCTTTAATCATTTGTTAATTTGCTTAAACATCTGGTCAAATTTTGGAAATAATCTCAACAGAAGGGTTTATGCTAACTTCTCTTGGATGTTGAGAGTTTCCACATGCCTCTTCTCTCCCTCCTCCACCCCCATTCACATGCACAAACAAATCACCAAGGACAGTGAGGCAGTCTAAGGCAAGAAAGAGAAAGTCAAGGAATATGACTTTGGCCACCATGTCTCTTGGTTGTTCCTTGGGCTCTTTAAATTCAATAGGTTATGAAGTAAACATATCTTTTCTCCTCCATCCCCCACCCTCTTTCTGTATGAATGGTACTGCCTTCTACTCAGTTTGTCAGGCTTTGAGTATTGTCCCGGACTCCTCCCTCTTTATTACATTCTGGGCACAATATGCCATTAGCCCTCATAGAGCCCCCCTAACTTTCTCTCACATTTTGCACACTACCTCATAGTTGGGACCTGATGATTTTCCTGAATCCAGCCTCACCCCCACTTTAACCCATTTTCCACACTGTAGCCAAAGTGGTTTTTCTGAAGCACATGTCTGATCATATTGTCTTGCTTTAAATTCCACAAGAGCTCCCCAAAGTCTTCAGGCTCCTACCATGACATCTAAACTCCTTATGACCAACCTTCTCTTTCTCCCCACCCCATCTCCTATTTGTGACCTACATCCCGGCCTTCCCAAACTAAATGACGCTCTAATGGTGCTCCGACCTCTCTTATCTGTGGACTTTGTCCATGCTGTTCCCTCTTCACTGCTGCCTGGCTAACTCCAACTTACTCTTCAAGACTTGGTTCAAGCCATCATTTCTCCAGGAAGCTTCCCCTGGCACATGGTTGGTGCTCAACACATTTTTTTTTTTTTTTTTTGAGTAAAGGACTAAACAAAACAAAATGGTAGAAACATGTTTTATAAACACATCTCTTTCCTACAAAAGCATGGTATTAAATGTAAAGGGAAAGGAAAGAATGTAGGCTGGGAATGAGTCTTTGGGCTGAAGTTGGCATCAACATCGTGGCGCGGGCAGAAGCATCCTGTTTCGCCTTTGTCAGAACTGCCTTTTCAAAAGTCAGATCGAATCCTAAAGGCCAGTCTTTCTATAGAAGCCCTGGAGCCCGGGGGTGGGGGGGCGGTGAAGGAGTTGTGGAGGCAAATATATTGTTTCATATGGTGATGGTACACATTGAGATTCTGTGTCCCTGGGGGGAAAAACTGGGGGAATAGTTTACTAACTATCATCAGCAAAACAAAACCCATTTTTGGAAGAAAGAGACACTTTTCACGACCCTCTTGGGCCAATGCAGGAGCTGTCTCAGCAACTGTTATGTTTGTTATGTTTAAAATGGTGACGGGATCTTCAGAAATTTCAAATGGTGACCACAGGCATCTCGATAAGATGAGTCTTGAACTGAGTGGTATCAGAGACCAGCTTTCCCATAAGCATGTAGAGAACAGACAAAAGAACCTTCCCCTTGAAGCCACTGCGTTGGCTCTTGGTGGCAGCAATGTCACAGAAAAGGCACCACCTTGGAGACACAGAGACAGATACTCTTCTGAAAAGACTCTCAGTCTGTCCTTTGCCTTGGGAATAATGCTGGGCATTGTTAGTCTCAGAGATAGAGGTTCTCTACCCCACCCCCCCCACCCCCCGGGAGCCAGACTGCTCTCACAAAAGTTCCCATCACCAACACCTCCTTGCCGCCATCACCTGCTCCTTATAAACCTCTTCACTTGAGAATTGAGTTTTAGGAAGGAGGCTAACGGGGCTGCCTAGTAATCCAGCAAGATCATTCCAGATGTTGTGACTCACTTAAAGGGAGCTCCTTGTCTGGATTGCCCATCTCAGGCAGCTTATTAGGGAGTGTGCCCTCCAAAGGCTTAGAGATAAGTCTCAGGGGGGAGCACATTCCCCAATCAAGACTTCATCACCCAGCAGGGACTATTTAGAAGCTGGGTTCCTCAGCTTGTCTCCTCTGTAGAGCGACACCAAGACCTTCCTGTCAGCCACAATCTTGATCAGTGATGTCATCAAAGGTTTCGGTCACGTGGGTGGAGGCAGTTCTATGTTTTCCGAATTACTAAGGTGACTACGTGCTTAACTGACCTGCCATATTGAAAGCACCACAGGAGCAGAGAGAACTGGCTTCAGGGTGAAGACGTTAAGAGTAAGAGGTGGACCAGAAGTCTCAAGAGAAATTGTCTTATGCTGTTTGGAAAAGACTGATTTGATCCCCAAGCCCAGCTGCATTAAATGCAGGGGACTGGCCGGAGCCTGGCAAAAAGGAATGGCTCTGCCTGACTGGGTTGAAGTAACAACACGGTCCTGAGAATTCGGACCCACACAGGGACAGGAGAGGTGGAACAGAAGAGTAGTAGCCAATGGGACCAGGCCTCGCTGCCAGCCAGCCTCGGTCTGAAATTCAACCATGTTAATGACTCAAGCAAGGCCTTTTGAAGCCAGTTTGCCCACCAACACCTGAAGCAGAGCGTTAAAACAGCACTAGACAAAGCCCTCTATTTCTTAGCCCTCCTCAGACTTCCTGAACTCATACTACCAGTGTGGAATTTTTTAATAACAAAAGGAATTCCAAATACCATGCTGTGGGTAGCATAACTCTGTTTGCCCCTTGGATGGCTTAATCAAACGTTTAAAGACACTTAGGACAGGTGATTCTTCCCAGGCTGGTGAGAAGTTCCACGTGTCTCAAACGGGAGAGGTAAAGGGCTTGCGAGTGTGGGGGCATGACAGAACTTCTAGTTCACCTGTGGGCCCAGGGGAAAAAAAATTAATATTACATTCCAGGTCTCTTTTTGAACAGGACGAGTGACTCCACAGTAGCTGGGCATCTCTTGTATACTTTTCTTTTTATTTTTTTTAAGATTTCATTTATTTATTTGACAGAGAGAGAGAGACACAGCGAGAGAGGGAACACAAGCAGGGGGAGTGGGAGAGGGAGAAGCAGGCTTCCCGCGGAGCAGGAAGCCCGATGGGGGGCTCGATCCCAGGACCCTGGGATCATGACCTGAGCTGAAGGCAGACGCTTTAACAGCTGAGCCACCCAGGCGCCCCTATACTTTTCTTTTTTCAATAACAACTTCTCGTAGTGACTGGAAGATACAAGAATGAAATACTCTAGTCTCTGACTTAACTACTTTGACCACAGACACAACATCCTACCCTGCAGCAAAAGGAGTTGCTACTTCCAGTAGATCTCCTGAATCCGGCTGCACATCATGGAATTGAAGCTCATGACCATAGCTCTTCATACCATCTCACCAGTGACATGGTCATTTCTCTTTCCTGCTTGACCGCTGTTGACCCCGAGTTGGCTTAGAAGTGCCTGATTCAGGCTGTGACAGAACAAGAAGACCTCAGTCTGTTTTCTTCTCTAGGGGTTCCCCAGGCCCTACTTTTCTCATCTGAAAAATGAGGTGTTTTTTTTTTTTCCCCCTTCCATCTCAACGTATCTGAGAGATCAGCATCTCCCCCAGTAAGAGTTTGCAATTGGGGCAGGGAAGGTGAGAAATAAAAGTGATCAGAATCCCTTGGGTAGGAGGGATAGGGGGGTTTTCTCAAACTCTAAGTGAGATTTCCAGCCAAAGGGTTTCTCATATCCCTTCCAAATATGATACTCTGACCACCTCCACACCCCACCAACCCCTTAATTTTCTCTCCATTTGTTCCCCAGTGAGGCTGGGGCCACTTCTCTCTTAAGATTACATCAGTTAATATTTTTTGTTAGTGGTCTCTGAGCTTGCTCACAGAACATGAGTTCAGAGAAAGCCCTACTGGTTGCCAAATTTGAGCAGTAATTGGCATTTATACTTTGAGAATCGTTATCAAACATCTTATACATATATCAAATAAAGCATTTGTCAAAAATAACTCCCCATAAATGATTTTTTTCCTGGCATATATGATCGTAGGTTATTGCTTAAGTTTATATGATTTAATTGGAGATGTTTAATCACCGAGGGTTCAACTTTGCAAATATTCTGTATGTACTGATGAAAAACAGACATCTCCGGGCAGATTTAAAAAAATGAAATCCACATACTTTGTTACTTACATGACATCATGTAAGTGATAGTTTGCAAGGCTATGGTAACTCGTTCGTCAAGTACAAATACTAGGGGCACAATCAGGGGGTCCTCCGTGTTCTTCCAGCTTGGCCTCACCTACGCAATTCCCAAGCACGCAGGACCGCCATCCCACCCCGCTTTGCTTTCAATCAAACTAGGGTACTGTCCTTTTCTCTTAGTTCTCTGAAAACCTACCTGAAAAAGCGAGAAATCTAAGAACTGCTGTGAGAAGGTTCAGTGACAAAGAAGGAACGTGGGGGGGGGTGAGGGGGTTGGAACTCATCTAAAGAAAACATTGGGGTGATCCTAGAATCCTATCCCCTAGAGGTGAGTGGGTGCCAAGTTCTGCATTTCTCCTAAATGATCCCAGCAGCTGCAGCACGTTATATGGGGCAACTTTTTTAGGATCTGAAAGGGTTTTCAAAGTCATGCTGGCAGCTGCCTCCTGTCGCCCCACTCTGTAATGATTGAACCTCTTGTTCCTTTTATAGAGTTGTTCTCTCCTAATAAAACACTAAGTGCTGGTCTGAGCAACTGTTCCAGGATCCCTCAATGCGATCCTCCCTCCCTCTTCCACCCCACCCTACATGCCTTTTCTTTTCTGGTCACAATGGACCCCTGTGTGAATGGTTCCAGGGGGGACTTACGGCAGCAGAAGCACGCACGCAAGCTTGGAAGTGCACGTGTGCGCGCACACATGAGCCCCACCAATCCCATTTCAACCAAACCTGAGCTCCACAGCCATTTTGGGCTATTTTAAGAGCGGCTACTTTAAAAAACCGGGCAGCCGTCCTAAACACATGAGAGCATGCATGAAGCACCAACTGCCGTAAATGAAGAACTGCAATTCACCATGTCAGGAGCCTGCAGACACGACACCTTCAAGCTGTCTGTCAGAACCAAAAGCTGTGACTTGTCAGCTTTTGGATGGGAAGCCCTGCAAAACAAGCTATTTTTTTTTTTCCTGGCAAATATGAACCATATTTTAAAGGTGTGAAGCTCTTCCAAACGTCAACATGCAGATGGAAAGAGCACCGTGCCCCTCCAGGATTGGCTGGAAGAGGCTTCCTTGCTCATCCCAAATCTCAGTCCCTCTGCAGGCCACGACCTGGGAGCTACAGCAAGCAAGCACGATTCCCTTTCCCACATCAAGTACGGCAGCATTTCCAAGTGGGCTCTGCCTCTCAGGTTTCAGGCCTAGTTTATGTTTAATCTGCATTTTTATACTTCCATTGAAGATTGTAAAGCTTCCCAAGAGCGGGAGCCCAGGTTACCCGGCTTTTTATCACTGGCAGCTAGCAACGTGCCGGAGAGGTAGTGGTTGTTCAGGAAATGTTTGCTGAATACGTAAGTGAAATCCTGAAAACAAAATGAACTTGGATCATAGGTGCTTGCAAAACAGGCCGACTATAAAAGTCCCTAGATCCCATTTATTCCCAAGATTTGGAACGTTTTTTTGCTGGGCTTTTAATGAGGGAATCCTACCTTTTTGAAAAAATTCTATTTAAGCAATGGCCATCTGACTATAAATGAAAAAAAACAAAACAAAACAGAAAGAAGCTTCAATCTCTAATGGGTAGTATGCAAATTAGGGTGCCCAAATTTTCGGTGCAGCTTTTATCTTAAAGATCTCTCTGAAAGTATAAATAAAAATGCTGTAACTGGTGATTTAACATTTTGGCTTACAGTGGTTCGTGTGTGTGTCTTGTGTGTTTTTCTATTGAGTGCTAAGCATTTTACTAAAACAGATTTATTTATTTTCTGTTATGAAAACATTTTTAAATATATAAGCAGAGAAGATGGTATAACGAACCCCATCCGCATGTCACCGGCTTTAATGATTATCGATTCATGGCCCCTCTTACATCATCTATATAAATTCGTTTTTAACTTGGCTTTTGTGACAACCCAACTTTTGCCTCGAGCTCCCCAATTAGTTTATAATTACTACAAACTTTTTAGTTTTGAGAAACCTCCCACTCAGAAGGTGGAAGTTTTGAGCCAAAATATGACATTTGACATGGGTGCAGCTGCTTAAAATATGTCTTCATTAAAGTCAGATGAAGGGGATAAGCCCGGTCTTGGCCTCCAGTGGAACACAGTCAACGTTTGCATTTTTTCTTTTAAGTATAAAAGTAGAACTCTTTCCACCACCACACTCCCTCCCGGGCTCCCTCCCTCACACACACAGACACACACACATACACAATCGCTCACTTGCACACAGTAAATACCCTAGTTCTGAACAATTTCCTTAAGAGTGCATTCCTAGTTACCCTAGTTCTGAACAATTTCCTTAAGAGTGCGTTCCTAGTTACCCTAGTTCTGAACAATTTCCTTAAGAGTGCGTTCCTAGACTTTTTGGTCGTTAGCACCCACGCCTCCTGTTCCCAGTTTCTGCATCACACTCTGAAGGACCTGAAGGCAAGGACATGGGGCAAAATAAATGCTCAAACAAATTGATTTTAAGAAACAGACCTTTATACATCTTTTCATTTTTATGGCTTAAGATGGTGCAAAAATGTTACTTACTCCCTAAACAGTTATTAGCCTCTGTAATGTAACATAGCAGATACTTTCTAAATCCTTTTAGCCTTCTCCCCTTACTGGAAAGATCATCATTTTTTTTTTTTATTTCAAAGTGGATTTAATAAAGAAAAGGAGTGCTGTTAAAGTAATACGTGAGGCTTTGACATTAAGCAGCGCAACCCTGCGGAGTCGGCAAGAACAGGGTCTCTAATCTCCAGTGATTTATAGAGGCTCTTCCTTCATCTCTGTACTTGGGGAGGGCCAAAAAGTTTAGAGACAGCCTGGCGTCCCTCTTACTCCACACCACTAACTCCTGCTGGCCAGTCTGCCTGCTAAAACTTTTAACTCTTTAGCTGCTAGCTGAGAGCACATCCATTAAAGCCAGTTTATTTGCTTTCAGAGGACAGAGTGGTTTCATGTTGCAGTAATGCACAGGGAGGTAAACATCTACATCTGATACTGGGAAATTATAAGCAAAGAGCGGGAAAAAAAGCTAAAAACCAAACTGGGCTCGTTCGAAGATGTTTGGAAATGGTCACAAGAGAAGCCCCTTTCCATGAGTGAATGAGAATTTACTGGGTTGGCACCCTTACCCCACCCCCACGACTTGGGAGCGAGCCTGCCGAGTTACGGTGGCTGCATTCTCTTCTAAGTAATGCTCAGTACTTGGAAACATAACTCAAGGTCAAAGCCAAAGTTCCAGAATATGATTAGAAGGATCAGACAACATTAAGGGTCTGAAACGAGTTGTTCTAACCAGTAGACTATGGGGTGAGAGGAAGGTATACTTGTACTGGGCCCTGCCCGGGAGGAAATGTACATAGACAAGGCAGCCGGGCCTGTATGGTCCTTCTGGAATGGGAGCGACTGAAGGAATGATGCCATGGAGCTGATACTAGAAATTTCAAACGTTCCATTGGCTGATAAATACTATGAGCATATTTCCTCACCTCTATCCCTAGCCTCTAAAACCAAAATCTTCTGGTGCCAGGCTCTCTTTAACACCAAGGTACCTGAAAACACCAGCCACCACATGGGCCTAAGCAGGATTCGATGGTTCTCAGTATAGTACTTTCACCCAGGGTTTGGGTGCAGTGCCTCTTGAAACGATGGGCAGGTGAGGGAGTAGCTCCTTTCTAGGCATCTCTGCATTAAAACCCATCAGGGAAACTTCCTGGACCTCTGCAAGGCCATATTTTGTGGTTGCCTCACACTTGGTTCCCTGTCCTTACCACTGAGACAACGAAGCGATCCTCCTAACTCTTCAGGAGTGAAAGAGAACTTACCTGCGTCAAGGTCTTGGGCTGAACTGCATCTATTAAAGGATCAGAGCACTGCCTTTGTCAACAAGGCCTGACAGGGGATCTAAAGGAGAAAGTACACGCTGATCCAAAGCTAGGACACTGTATATCAGAGATATACAGAGATATCAGAGATGGCCCCAGGGCAAAGCCCTTGTACTTGATACCATCAGGCCCCTGCTGCCTGGGCCACTTACGACACAGAAAGGTAGAGAGCCCTATTTTAAGAGGCCTTCTGGAATCAAGTACACAGGTCAAGAAGACTGACAACGATCAATATCACTTTATGGCCGGCAGATGACAAGTCAAGGTCACAAAATTCACAACTGATAGTAGCAACAGCAAACAGAAAAGACCTTACTCTTTCCCTAGCCACACCCCAAGTGTTTTCTGTGATTCAGGAAGCCGGGTGAGTGCCTCATTTGATGGTGAGGCTAGGGAGGGAACTGAGGCAGGGACAGGGAGCAACTTGCTCAAGAGCTCACTGCCTGTTGGTGCAAAAGTCAGCACCAGACCCAGAGCTTCAGAAATTTGAGTTCTGGTTCCTATCTCTGGTAAGTTACTTAGTTCCCAAGCTTCAGTCTACTCCTCTTAAAATAGGAATCATAAAACTGTACCTATATGATGATGTAAAGATTTGACTGAGAAAATGAACAAAAGCCCTTAGAATGGTAACTGGTACACAGAGCATACTGAACAAATGTTCTTAATTATTGTGTTGTTGTTGCTGTTGTTCTTACTATTTTTTATTTTCAGAAATTCCCGCTCAAGTGAAAGGGGTAACAAGTGCACTTTTTTTGGAATAGCACATGGCCCTCAAGCCAACTCCAAGCTGCTCTGAACCAATGCAGTATGGCAGACAGTCTTCCCCATGACAGCCCACCACCATATGCTTCCTTACTTCTGACACAGCACATACCACGTTTGGTTGTAATTTAGCTCTATCCAGATCCATTCCCCAACTAGATAGAGCTCTTCTGGGGTAGAGTCCATGGCTTATTCCTAGTCACATCCCCAATGTCTGGCCCAGGAGGTGGCCCACAAACATTTGCTGGATGAGTAAGCGAATGGATGTCGTTTATAGGGCCTAGGAAGCCTTCCTTGTCTTTACTCACTCTGCCAGGATTTCCAGAGTGTAACTTGTCTAAATATGCTACCTTCTCACTCTAGCAGGCCCAGGGCAGAGTTTAGACACCAAACATATTTACAGTCTAACCTTCTTTGAAGGTGACACGGTCAAGGAGTCCCTCTGTGATGCTCTGGGCAACTCTTTCACCGGGCTGTGAAGTGGGTATTTAACACATCACACCTCTTAACAGCATTCCCACGGATCCTGGCATCCTGTTAGCGCTCTCTGTTAGTGTGAAAATCCCTATTTTGTCATGTTATTTTTTGGTCCTGTACCAAGCCACAGCACGCTAATGTGAGAAAATCTGGAGACACTCCTTCTAGGTCACAGTGCCAATGGCCTACAGGGTCATACACACCATGTCACAGTCCTTGTCTGGTGGCCCTTTCACCAGGCTCGCACCAAGCAGAGGCTCTGCCACATGCCAGACTTCACCAGGTCGGGACTAGGAGCTAACATCCATACAAATTCAACTGCTGCTGCTTCATCTCGTCATGGGGACCTTCAAATGCAGAAGGAGAGTTTGTGAGCAAGAAATGTGTCCCATTTCCCATCCAGGCGCACCAAGATTTCATTGAGAAAATGAACAAAAGCCCTTAGAATGGTAACTGGTACACAGAGCATACTGAACAAATGTTCTTAATTATTGTATTGCCGTTGTTGTTCTTACTTTTTATTTTCAGAAATTTTAAATTCAGAGAGTCTGCAAAGACTTTCCCCTTGAATACTACAGAGCAATCCTGGAGGAAGACGTGTACAGAGTGAAGCCTCGGGCTCTTGCCTCACACTCACACACTGGAAACTCTTTGGAGAAAACTTGCCACAGGTTGTTTCCTTTTATGAAACATCTCTGGTCAACAAGTAACAAAGGTGTCACAATATTCTGACAGCCAAGGCCTGGTGCTGGTTTCAGGTCTGAACTTCCATTAGGCAAAGATCACTATTCACTTGACTTTTTTTTTTTTTTAAGACAAGCTTCCCAAGTCTTGAAAATCAAAAAGTGGTCAAGCTCGAGAATTTAATGGATTAAGCCGATTTGCCCAAAGTAGGGACCAGAAATGGGAAGGAAGATGTCAGAATCAGGGATCTTAGCCTCAGGCTCTTTACCTCTGGAAAACTGCAGACCCCTAGCTCCCCGCTCTGCTCCCTCGGCACCCTGGATAAACAAGGCTTATCGGCCACCCACACTACTTCAGTTAGTAAAACGGCTTAGGAATGTAAATCACACTGGAGTGAAGTGTGATCCTAATTTGCACTTAATCAAAGCCAATTAGAGGTACATTATTTACACAAAGCCCATGCATCTCAATTATGCCTCGCACAGCCCAAGACAGTTTTGAGTCCAGACCTTAATTCTGCTTAATTAGAGAAGTAAACATTTTCACTGAGTCAATCCTCCAGTCTAGTCTAGACGCAGAGCTCCCCACTGGAGGGCCAAGAAAGTGTAACTGACACCTGTTGGAAATCAGCAGAAAACAAAGATCAGTATTCAGACCTGGGCACTATTCTGCACCGAGCAAGTAGCACCGGGTTCTCTGTTTGACACATTTCTTAGCATCTCCTGTGCCAGGAACTAAATAGCATATTTGTTTCTCCTCCTTTCCTGTATTTTAGCAAGATAAACCACAATCTAGGAGGATGGGAAAGCAAAGGACCCTGTTCAACTCTTAGGTGATACTTTTCATTTCTCTGGTTCATGTGGTCCCTGGTCTCCTGAGGTGGAAGCAAACTCAAGGTAGCTGCTTTGAGTCAGGAGGGGGCACAAGAGGCCCTGAGGTCCAGGCAGGAAGCCAAGAGGGAGCAGCTTAGTCTGAGTAGAGACTGAGAACAGGGACTGAGGGCAACAGGGCTTCCAAAGCCTATAGGCCAGAGAGCCGGGAGAGGGTCTTGGTGACAACCGCTTGAGAATGTCACTCACCCAACCATTCAATGAACAGGTGCTCTGCACTGAGCTAGGGGCTGAGGAGGCCTCAGGTCACCATGCTGTGCCCTGCAGTGCCTGGACAAATGCTCTGACTTGCCCGGTGAGCCGAGGGGTGGGGGGCTCCCCCGGCACTGACCCCGATGGCACAGCGGAGGGGACACCCCTCTCCATGTTGACAACAGTTGGCATGGCCTCATGGGGACAAACAGATGCCTAGGCGGGCGGAAGAGCCAGCAGGGTGAAGCCTAAACAGCAAACCTCCAGAGCTCCGCCAGAGAGAGAGAGAAAAGGCGCAGAGAAAGGACATGCAGCTGTGGCCCACGCTGCGAATTCCAAGGAGCCCAACGTGGCAGAGCTCGACAGGCTTCTGATCGAGGCACCGAGGGGACGATGCAAGCTGCCCAGGTGAGTGAGGTCCAGTTCTAACTTGAACTATGGTTCTCAAGCTCTAACGGCTCAAAAATCTATTTATGTTTACGTTTCATTTTGGTACAGCTCCCCTCTCAGTGCACTTGCCCATGCCTCTGCCGCTTGCGTGAGACGAAGACAGGGAGAAGGCAACAAGGACCATACGCCGCGCCTGGTGTGCATCAGCTGTACGAAAC
The DNA here is from genome assembly GCF_003265705.2 of Callorhinus ursinus. NCBI lineage: Eukaryota > Metazoa > Chordata > Mammalia > Carnivora > Otariidae > Callorhinus > Callorhinus ursinus. The sequence continues at coordinate 11,687,257 of NW_027397096.1, read as the reverse complement.
CAAGACAAGTTCGATTCCTTGGTACTTTTCCAGCACCAACAGTCCCATGTGTATTAAAAAATAAACTAGATGGTAAAGCTGTTGAAAGAGCGAGGCAGCGCCATGGAACGTCCTGGTGGCCCAACTGTTTTCAACACATAAAGGAGCAAAGGGGAGTGAAGTAACCATCACAACTTCCAGTATCACAATAGCATAGTATTATTTAGATATAAAATGCCATGGGCTGCTTCATTTTTAATATTAAGGGGGGAAATCACAAATATATACATTTATATATTTATTTCCAATTGTTAGAATTTATTTAATTACATGTTTAAGACCTGTACATTTCACTGTATGAAAAATTTACCTCAATAAAAAATGCTTAGGTTGGGGTGCCTGGGTGGCTCAGTCAGTTGGGCATCCAACTCTTGATTTCGGCTCAGGTCATGATCTCAGGGTCCTGGGACTGTGCCCCATGTCGGGCTACGGGCTCAGCAGGGAGTCTGATTCTCTCCCTCTCCTTCTGCCCCTCACCCCACCATGTGGTGCATGAGCTCTCTCTCTCTCAAATAAGTAAGTAAATCTTCAAAGAAAAACACGCTTAGGTAGATAAAGGGAAGATGTAATTTGACTAACTCATTAAACCAGGATGGAAACAAAAATAATAGTGTTCCAAACAAAATAATAGTGTTCAATTCTTCTCAGACTGAGGTACAGAAACTTCTGGAACGATTTGGTCTACAGGACTCTGTGTCAACAGGCTTCCTTCTTTTTCATTCAAACCAGCTCTTCCATTTTATTAACAAGGACCAATCCAAACATAACTTTCTATAACTTGGGCCCTTAACATGTCCTGCAGCCTTGTAGGTCAAGCTAGGGAATTTTCCCTGGCTGACATAGGAAGTCACATCTATCCAAGAGTAAACCAACTTTAGTTCCCAAGAAATATTTTGCTTTTGAACTCTTTCAACACAACCCGAATGAACTGGGTTCTCTGTCCTTGCATATTAGCCAAATGTCCTGCCCACTTTTCCCAACCATTCAATTCTTAGAAATTACTAGTCTGGACACTTGGGGAGAACCTCTCACTAACGGCCCATTATCCCCCTCTTTCAGCTGCCAACTCAGAGGCTCAGTAAAGACTTCACATTGGTAAGATATTCCCAAAGAAGCAATAAAGGAAATTTCACATTTATGAGGTTTGCTTTTTCCTAGAGACAAATTTTATTTCAAACCTGAGACCAATTAGGGAGGAAAAATAACAAAAGCATGCATGAAAGTCAAACAATCTACCCCTGAGCTATGCCCCCAACAAAAGCATGTATGAATGCGTTCACTGAGACACCATCCCGAACAATTCTTTTACAGTTGAAAAAGCTCTTTCTCATATTTATTTCATTCGATCTTATTAGATATTCACAAAAATCCAAACGGCAGATAACATAGTAAAGAACTGGTATATATGTGGTACAGTCAGTCAATGAGGTCTTCCCAATCCAAATTCAATGTTTCCTCCTCTACCCGAAACAGTCTAGATTGAAACAGTTGACAGAAAAAAAGTTCTTGAGCATCTTTTATGTGTCTAACCTCTGAAGGAGGTAACATGGAAAAGAAAGTAAAGATATCCTACACATAAGCTAATATTACACTGTGTGTTAACTAACTGGAATTTAAATAAAAACCTGGAAGAAAAAAGATTTACCATGAAAACACAGGAGAACTTTTTAATCAGTAGAGAAGGAGAAAGTTATTCTAAGTATGATGCAAGCCCGAGAAACCATTAAAAATTGCTCATAAATTTAAACACATAAAAATTTAAAATATTTTATGACCAAAAAAAGTATCACAAACATGTTAAAAGATATTGACAAACTGGGGAAAATATTTGTAATACATATGAAAAATAAAATGCTAGTTTACTTAGTATGGAGAAAGCTCCTCCAAATCAATATGAATAAGACTAATAACCCAATAACTTATAGAAACATGAGCAGAGACCATGAACAGAGAATAAAAGATAAGCAATTTAAATATGAGAAAAGATGCTCACAGCCAGTCTAAGAGAAATGCAAATTAAAATCACAATGAAATATCACATTGAATCTGGTAGACAAAACTAAAAAAATCTGATAACATGCCATATTGGAAACGTATAGAGAAATAAGTGCTATCACATATTGTTGGTGGGAGTATAAGTTTGTAGAGCAACTATGATGGGAAATTTGGCATTTGCTAATATAATTACAAATGGGTGTACTCTTTAACTTGGGAATTTTACTTCTAGGAACTAATTGTATGGTTTTGAATTGAACATTCCACAAATGTTCAAAGATATAAAAGGATATTTACTTTAGCATTGTTTATAACAAAAAAAGATGAAAAACCATCTATACGTCTGAAAATAGGGGTTCTAAGTAAATTATGGTAAATCATTGCAATGAAAAACGATGTTGTATCTAAAAAGAACAAGGAAATTCGTAAATACTAAAAAAGGACAAATATCCAAGATATATGATTAAACTAAAATACAAAAGAGTATGCATAGTAGGGTGTCCTTTTGATGGAAAGAGAAAAGGATGTTTGTGCACAGAATATCCTTGGAATGACACACGGGAAATTGGTAATAGTGATTACCTCTAGGGACAGACCAGGAGTTAGGGGTGGGAGACTTTTCACTCGACACCATTTTGTGCCTAATTTTCTAATTATTTCCTAATTAGAATTGCCATGCAATTTCCTAATTAAATTGCACGGCATGTAATACCTATTCAAAAAGCTGAGATAGCATAGGAATAAAGTAGACCAATGAGTTGAGACCTGCTGGAAAAAGCTTTTGATCTGTTAAAGGTCCAGATATTCCCATATGGCTCCATCTTTGCTGCCCAAGTGAGCAGGCATGTGTGAGGAGAGCTGGCAGAAGCCTTGGCTCTGGTCCTGCCCATGCAAACACTATCCTAAGAATGTACTTGGAGGCCACTTCTTGCTGAGCACCCGCACAAACACACACATCTACAAACAGTACCGATCTTTTCATGGGAATGCACCTTTTGTTCTGAGTTACAAGAAGCTTTTATATCCATCATTTCATCAAATCTTTACATGTTCCAAGGCAGGTACTTTTATTCTTTCCTGTGACATAAATCTGTACACTGTACACTGAAGTTCAGAAAACTTAAGTTCTCACCCCAGATGTAAAATCAGTAACTGGCAGGGCTGTGATTCAAACCTACATCCCTTGATTCCAAATTGGACCTTCTTTCTGCCATACCAACTACCTCCCATTCCCTTCCAAAGATAAATTGTGATTCCTCAGTCCCCAAGCTGTGCTGATTACAAGCTATGAAGTATTTCTTCTGCCTCTACAACTCCCTGGTTTTGGGGCATCCAGTGGCCTCCTGGATTTAACAAACCACAACTGCCGTTCTCTGGGCATCCAGGGTGCTCAAGTGTAAAGGAGGGAGCTTCGACTATAAGAATTCTGAGATTCCTTACATCTCCAATCTTCAATGAAATAGAATATTTCTTGAGTTCTGCTGACTGTGGGGAGAAAATTACCCCAGAGATGAGCATTTAACTAAAACAACAAAAAAAAAGAGTACTCCTAGCTCTGGAGCCAAGCTAGAGTTAACGCAGAGAGAGACTGGGAGAGGGAGAAAGAGTGAGCCAAAGGAAGCTTAGCAAAACTCACACCATCACAGTCCTCTAGCCAGCATGGAACAGCCAAGCCCAACGTGGCTTGTGGTTACCTGCCCGGTTTTTTTCACTCAAGCAGAGGGGTCAGTGCCACCTCACCACAGAGTCCCAAGGGCTTGGCCCATATTTTACATACAGTTTGTGGTCTATGCTAGGATGGACTGAACAACTCTGTGTTCTCCAAGGGATTAAGAGCAAATGTAACATAGGCTAATCCCAATAACAGGGATGGGGACAAGTGAACAGACATTGGGCCACAACAACATTAGACCCAAAAATATCCTCTGCAAGGCCCCAGGGCAAAGTCTGCAAAATACAAACAATGCCTAGTGAATCTCTTCACCACAACAAGCTAGGTAGAAGCTGCCATTTAAGAAGAACCCAAATGATGAGGAATGGAATATAATTCCCCATCTGCTCACACACCTGCCCACAAAGGGAATTACTGACTGAGGGAAAAAGGAGAAATAAGCAAGAGATTCTAATCTGTTAAGTGTATCAGTCCTAGGTCGCCTCCCACCCCTTGAAACAACAACAGCTTTACTGAGATATAATTCATCTACTGTACATTTCATCCATTTACATAGTACAATTCAATGGCTTTTAGTATATTCATAGAATGTGCAGCCATCACCACAATCTATTCTGGAACATTTCAATTATTCCAACAAGACATAGCCATCATCTCATCTCTCAAACTTCCCAGCCCCCCAGCACTAGACAACCACTGATCAACTTCTGTCTCTCTAGATTTGCCTATTCTGGACATTTTATATAAATGGAACCACACAATCTATGGTCCTTTGTGACTGGCTTCTTTCAGTCATAAATATTTTTAAGGTTCATCTATGTCATGCATGTATCAGAACTTCATTGCTTTTTATGGCCGAATAATATCCCACTATATGGACATACTATATTTTGTCCATTAATGTGTTGGACATTTGGGTTGTTTCCATCTTTAGGCTATTTGTGATACTGCTGCAATGAACAATGGTGTACAAGTTTCTGTGTGGACATGTTTTCATTTCTCTTGAGTATATACCCAGGTGTGGAATTGCTGGGTCATATGGTAACTCTATGTTTAACCATCTGAGAAACTGTCAGACATTTTGCCAAAGGAGCTACACCGGGTTTACATTCCCAAAGGCAGTATATTAAAGGTTCTGATTTCTCTACATCCTTATCAACACTTATTATTATAGTCATCCTTGTGGGTACAAAGTGGCATCTCATTGTATTTTTGAGTTATAGCTTCCTGATTCCTTTTCACCTATTGGTGATTTGCATACCTTCTTTGGAGAACTGTCTAGTCAGATTCTTTGCCCACTTTTTTCTTTAAGATTTTATTTATTTATTTGACAGAGAGAGAGAGAGACAGCGAGAGAGGAAACACAAGCAGGGGGCAGCAGGACAGGGAGAAGCAGGCTTCCTGCTGAGCAGGGAGCCTGATGGAGGGCTCGATCCCAGGACCCGGGGATCGTGACCTGAACTGAAGGCAGACGCTTAACAACTAAGCCACTCAGGCGCCCCTCTTTGCCCATTTTTAAATTGAGGTGATAGTTATTTCTATAGTCTAGATACAAATCCTTTATCAGATATGTGACTTGCAAAAATTTTCTCCCATTCTATGGGTTGTCTTTCCACTTTTGTGATATTGTCCTTTCTTTTTTTCTTTTTTTTCCCCTAAGATTTTATTTATTTATTTGACAGAGAGAGACACAGCAAGAGAGGGAACACAAGCAGGGGGAGCAGGAGAGGGAGAAGCAGGCTTCCTACAGAGCAGGGAGCCTGATGCGGGGGCGGGGGGGGCTCGATCCCAGGACCCTGGGATCATGACCTGAGCGGAAGGCAGACACTTAACAACTGAGCCACCCAGGTGCCCCGTGATATTGTCCTTTGAAGCACAATAGTTTTTCATTTTGATGATGCCCAGTTTATCTATTTTTTATTGTGTTTGTGCTTTTGGTGTCATATCTAAGAAACCCTTGCCTAATCCATGGTCACAAATATTTATACTTATGTTTTCTCCTAAGAGTTTTACAGCTTTAGCTCCTATATTTAAGTCTTTGATCCATTTTGAGTTAAGTCTTATATATGGTATGAGGTACAGGCCCAACTTCATTCTTTTACATGTGGCTATATAACTGTCCCATCACCATTTCTTGAAAAGATCATTCTTTCCCCAAGAATTGCTTTGGCATCCTTATTGGAAATCAGTTGACCATAAACGTGAGGGTTTATTTCTGGAGTCTCAATTCTATTCCACTGATCTATACGTCTAGCCTTATGTTAGTTAAGACACCATCTTGATTACTGTAACTTAGTAAATTTTGAAACTGAAAAGCTGAAGCCTATGTTTGTTCTTCTTTTTCAGGATTGTTTTGCCTATTCTGTATCCATTGCATTTTTATGTGAATTCTAGGATCTGCTTGTCAATTTCTGCAAAGAAGTCAGCTAGGGTTTTTATAGGGATTTCCTTGAATATGTAAATCTATTTGGGGAGTACTGCATCTTAACAATATTGTCTTTCAATTCATAACATGCCTTTACATTTAAGTCTTATGTAATTTGCTTTTAACATTTTGCATTTTCCCACGTATCAAGTTTACACCTCTTTTTAAAAATTTATTCCTAAATGCTTTAATCTCTTTGACGCTATAGTAAATGGAATTGTTGTCTTAGTTTTCTTTTTGGTTTGCTCATTACTACCATAGATATACAAGTGCTTTTTGTGTATTTTTTTTTTTTAAGATTTTATTTATTTGAGAGAGAGAGAGAGAGAGAGAGTGCATGTGCATGAGTGTAGGAGGGGAGAGGCAGAGAGAGAGAAGGAGAGAATCTCAAGCAGACTCTCAGCTGAGTGTGCAGCCCAATGTGGGGTTCAATCTCATGACTGTGAGATCATGACCTGAGCCGAAATCAAGAGTTGGACGCTTAACTGACTGAGCCACCCATGTGCCCTGTGTATTGTTTTTATATTCTTTATCCTTACTGAATAAGAATTTGTTCCTAAGGCTCTTAAAAAATAATTAAGTATTGTGGTAGCTTTGTACTGAGTCAACTGATATAAGCTGGAATGACATTTCCCAAAATTTCCTTTCCTATAGGACGGTGAGTTAGGCTTGTCTGCAAGAAAGATTTATGTCAGATTCAAAAGATGGGTGTGCGGCAGCCATCATTACACCCTGAAGGTTAAATGTTGGGCACATGGCACTGTGGCATCATGTGCGTACTACTGCTCATGTGCTGGCCAACCCACCAGGTCTGCATGTCCCCCCAGCTCTCACCAGACATCCTCCTTCAGATTCTTTATGTCCTGGGCCAAGTGCATGTGCAACTCTGTAATGAAGAATGTCAGCACCTGTTGCAGATTGCCCGTTTCATCACGGCTAACAGCCCTGAGAAACAGACCTGGGTTCCAGTTTGCCTCATGGCTTAGAGTTGGTCCTTTCCCTCTGTCACTTTACATTGAGCTTTCTTCCCAACATCAGCCCTGATCTATATTCAGGTCCATCATGAGACTCAAAGGCAACAGACTTCTTGAACAGCTACCACAATCACACAAGGTCAGATATAGATCTAGTCCCTATAAGGGATCCCTGATTCTATACCAGTGGTTCTGCTTCTATGATGAAAAATTTCTGGAGATCTATTGTGCAACAATATGCATAAGGTCAATACGACTGTACTGTACACTTAAAAATGATTAAGATGATAAATTTTGTTATGTGTTTTTTTTTACTACAAAAACAATAATGTGTGGGGGCACCTGGGTGGCTCAGTTGGTTAAGCATTTGCCTTCGGCTCAGGTCATGATCCCAGGGTCCTGGGATCGAGCCCCGCGTCAGGCTCCCTGCTCAGCAGAGAGCCTGCTTCTCCCTCTCCTGCTCCCCCCTGCTTGGGCTCTCTCTCTGTTGAAAAAATAAATAAAATCTTAAAAAAAAATAATGTAGATCTGGTAAAGGGAATGCAAAAGAAGACTAAAAAATGTCATGGTGAGGGGGGTGGTTGGTGGTGGTGATACAAAAGGAGAGGGAGGGACCAACAGGCAATATATTTCTGTCTTCCCAAATGGAATAAGGATATCCCTTGAAGAGAGAGTCTATGTCTTATTCATTTTCATGTCTAAGGAGTCAAGAGACTCTTTAGTTAATAAAAGTACTGACTGACACTGACTGACCGACTGACTGAATGAATGCAAAACAGGCAGGCGTGGAACAAGTGAAGGTGCAAACAGTTCCCCAGATCAAATATGACTAGGGATGCTGAATCTTCAGTAAATGATAGAAGATCTGTGGCTTGAGTGCCATCTACAAGTGAGTAACAGTTTCTCTCCAGGCACAAAATGTAGGACATGATATTAAATATTTAAGAGATACATGACCTAGTTTTGGGGGGGGTGGGGGGGTGTTGGGTTTTCAGTGAGCTCTGAGCATACATAGACCTATATAGGACAGGTTTGTGGACACAGAGGAGAACAACAACAACAAAAAGAGCAGAATCTTTTACGCTATGGTCATGTTTCAGGTCAAACAGTCCTTTCTTACACAGCCCTTCCTGGCTATGCTCTGGAAAATTCCATGTTTCACCTCCTTGCCATCTCTGTCCTTGAGTTCAGAGTCAGTGGGCTTCCCATGGTTCTTCTTCTTCTTCTTCTTCTTCTTCTTCTTCTTCTTCTTCTTCTTCTTTGTAAAAAAAAGCATTTCCCATGCTTCTTGCCAAGGATAACACTCTTGGGCAACACAGCCTTCACCCAATTATTCACTCACTCGCCCACCAACCACAGCTAAGTGTTGGGAATTTACAGTTCAGAACTGGTCCCTACCGTTGTAGCTTTTGGTAAGGGCCCTGCACACGACTGAGAGACCACCAGTCCAACTCCTGGAGAAGTTTCCAAAGAAATAAAAGCCTTGACATCACTACTGATTCCCTTCTAAGTTACCAACCACTGGGGCAACTTAAAAATTAACTTCCCTGTCTTAGTAGAGAGGGAATAAGAAGAAAAGAACATTGCTTTTGGAATTCTGGCTTTATAAAGAAAATTTTGACTGTCCCCATTTAAATGTATCTCCGGCCGGAGATAGTTAATCTCTGGCAACAAACAAACGATGTGCGTGTGTGAGGACACTGTTTATTCTAGCCTTTCTGCAATTTACAAATCGAAACAAATAATGGTGGAGACATTTGCAACTATGGAAAAAGGGTGTTTACAAAGTGGGAGAAAACAGACTAAATAGGCTTAGACTACAGAAAATTTCTAACACGGCATGGGACGGACTCCACAACAACGGAAGGTGCAAAAGGCTATGAGTCACACTTATTGTAGCAATTAGATCTTCTCAGAGATTTCCTAAATATGTCAGTTTCAGAAAACAGTATCTACATGCAAGGTCGTCTTGGTAAACCCTGGGGACACTAGATGGGAAAATTTTCCTAGGCCTCCTGTTTCATCTCTCCACCCTTAGATATAGCTTCTCAGATACCAGGTCTTAGTTTAAGTGTTAAATCATTCAAGCTCAAGGTGCTTCTCACACTTTCCTTTGGAAACTAATTCTTCTTTCCCAAACCTTTCCTTAAATGGCATTGCTCACAGTGAGTTTCCTTGTGAGGAGCATGAGAGAAAGAAGATCTCCTTTAAAAATCCACACCAGGTCATTTTGTTTGCCCACGATCTTTCTCTCTGTTTTTAAAGCCATCCGTCTCCTTTACCATTGCAGTTTTTCTTCTTAACACTGAATGTCATATCTAACTCCCCAAATACTAGAGTAAAAAAGAGGTCAAATCCTAAACTGCAATTCTTAATTTGCTATCTTCATTGTCACATAAGTGTTCATATGAAAAACATCAAATGGCTTGTTAATGATCAAAGGGGATCGGCCTAGAATAGATAAAATTTTAATGACAGTGAGGACAAGTTTCCCCCATGTAGAAACTGACCCTGACTACACGGGCTTTCATATGGATTTCATATCTTTACAAAAACAATAATCAAACAGGAACTCATTAGAGATGAGGAAAGGAAATAGTTTAGTATCCACGAAAAGTAACACTGGGTTTTCACAAGATAAAGACATTTATCTTTTATGGGGCAGACGGGAAAAATTATTCCCCAGCTCAGCTAGCGAGAGAAGGTGTAAGTTCACAAGTAACCTCTTACAAAAACAGTATAGTCAAAGATTTCTTAGGATAAAGGTAAGGATTGTGGTCATTGGCTCTTCCTCACACAAAGGAAGCACCTCCAAGACAGCACCACACACCCAGACGCTGGGAAATTTCGTACTTGATGAACAACAACAACAAAAAAGAATGATGATTTTATGCAGTGAGATCCTGAAGTTCATTTCTTTATCAAATGAGCTTGTTTCACTAAGTTTGGGCATGAACTGGCAATGCTTACTTAGAATCACCATGAACTGAAGCCAAGACAAGAGTGTGGAAACCAGGCCCACAGAAGCAGAAATACGGTCTAGAATATTTTCCAAGGAAAATGCTGATTAGACTTTTTCTTCCTTGTATGAGAAGGAAAAGAATGGAACAATTACTGAATGTCTCTTATGTATCAGGCACCATGCTATGTCATGTACAATATGCTATGCTATATTCAATATAAAAAATATAATATATTATGCTATTATACAATATATATGCTACATGTAGATCTCATTTAAGCCTCAAAATATCCCAGTGAGGGAGCTGACGTTAAGTAACTTACAGAAAGTTACAAATCTAATTCTTAAAAAAAGTGGAATGGAACCCAGGGCTGTCTGCCTACAAAGACTATATACTCTTCCCTCTACAAGGTCGTTTCTATCATACTTCTAGTATCTCTTTCATATTGTTAAAACCTGACCATGACTTACTGCTTAGCTCTCTTTCTTTCTGGTTCAGATTTCTAAAAGATTGGTAAAGATATCAACTATTACAGATATAGCTGAAACCTCCATGTACCTTACTCCCCCGCCCCAGTTCTCCCCCCCAAGTGTCGCATTGGTCCCATTCCTCTGCCATCATTTTGTTCCTCAACGTTTTAAAGATTTATCTATGTTGCCACAGATAGCTTCTCTATATAAAAATGTACCATGATTTAAAGAAAAAAATCCATGCTTTTGTTCATCTGTAATGAACATTATTATATGAGTTTTCTTCTTTTTAAGATTTTATTTATTTGAGAGGGAGGGAGGGAGAGAGAGAGAGAGAGAGAGAGAGAGAGAGAGAGAGCTGGGCAGGGGGAGGGGCAGAGGGAGAGGGAGAAGCAGACTCTCCGCTGAACAGGGAGCCCGATGGGGGGCTCGATCCCAGGACCCTGGGATCATGACCTGAGCTGAAGGCAGACGCTTAACTGACTGAGCCACCCAGGCGCCCTTATATTAGTCTTCTTTTATACAAGCCAGAACTTTTTCTGGATTATCAAACCTAGGGGTAGAACTGCAAGATCCTAGAAATAATAATACTGATAATATCTGATACTTAAATAGTGTTATTTTGTGTCACTGTCCTAAGTGCTTTTTATATTAACTCATTTAACTTTTACAATAACTTTATGAGGATTCCATTACAGATGGGAAGTAGTCTGGCTCTAGAATCTTTGCAACTGTACTAGACATTGCAAATTACCTTCCGAAATGATTACATCAATTTATATTCCACCATCAGTGTATGAGATTCCACATCTTTGCCAGCACAAAGTTTTTAGTTTTTGCTATCCTACTCTGAATTTTTCCTAATTTTTTCCTGTATGCATAACCATTTGTCCCAGCACAATTTATTGACTAGTCTACTTTACAGCACTGATTTCTACTGCAATCTGTATCATATTTCAAGTTTTCACATACATGTTGATTTTATTCTACTGTTTGTCTACCCCTATCTTAATTATCACAGTTTATAGTACATCTTGATATCTGACAGACAGAAATTAAATGAGATTCTAATGAAAATCATAATCGGTCTGTTCCCCAAAGCTTTGGTCGTCCATATGAAGTTGACTATCACCTTGAAAATATTTATGAGAAGACCTGTACTGGATATTCTCTGATTGTTCCTTCAGATTCACTTGCCTCTCTTCCATCTTGCTCTATCCCCATGAGGCTGTCCTCTAGATGGACAGCATCCACTGGGTCCCTTCATCCTAGATGCAGCCAATGAGAGTCAATGACAGGAGAAAGAAGAGTAAAAAGAAAAACAGATACTTTCCCCCTGGGCTCTCTTGCTGTGAGGCCGAGCGAGGGTAGCAGTGGCTATTTCTCTATGGAAGCTTCTCCAAAAGCTCTAGCTCCAGCACTCTCTGCTCTACCCCTTGCTGTTTCAGACCCAGGGGTGCTCGAAGCTTCTATCTTTTGATAGCTTAGGGTAGTTCTCCTTTCCCCCTGTTGGCTTCTTGGTTTCCCTAAGCTTTGTCTAAACATTTGCAAATAGGTCCTTCATTAACTCTCATCAGTAACCCCTTCTGTGTGCACCACTGGTTTCCTGCCATGCCTTTGACTGATTCAAAACCTATAATGATTTTGATTAGAATTTCATTTCTCAATTAATTTGAGGATAACTGACAACTTTAATATATTGAGTCTTCTCATCCATGAGTATGTTCTATCCATTTATGTTTTCTTTCATCCCTTCAATTTACTTTTACAAATTTTCTGTAAATGTTTTGCATATTTTTTCAAGGACTACTCCTGCCTTCTTTGTGCTTTTTGATTGTTATTGCAAATAGGCCTTTTCTTTAATTGGCTATTGCTGGCATGTAGGAATACCATCAATTTCTGTATTCAGCAACCCCGTTGGACTCTTATTAATTCTGTTCATTGACTCTCCTGGATTTTCTTTTTAAAGATCGTATTTATTTAGGAGAGAGAGAAAGCAAGCAGGGGGAGGAGAGGGAGAGGGACAAGCAGACTCCACACAGAGCCGACGTGGGGCTTGATCTCAGGAGTCTGAGACCATGACCTGAGCTGAAACCAAGAGTCGGATGTTTAACCGACTGAGTCATGCAGGCGCCCCTCTCCTGGATTTTCTATGTAGCAAATCATATCATCTGCAAATAAGATCAACTACGTCTCCTTCTTTCCAATTCTTGTATCTCCTATCTTTGCTCTGACTTCATTCCGTCGGCTAATATTTCCACATGATGTTGAATAGAAGTGTTGTTAATGGGCATCCTTGCCTCATTTCCCTTAGCTTATTCTTTGCTAAGTAAAACCACTGTAAATCCTAAAGCTATGGCTCCCAAGCTTCCATTTGCCCTTAAATAATTATATTCAAATTCAAGTGCTCAGGAGTCACATTAGCCAAAAAAGTCATGTGACTACTGTGCGCCCTGGAGAGTCTGCTATAACATTCTAATGTAGAAATAGCAAGTCCTGACAATCGTCGTCTACACGGAAAGAGCAGTATGTGAGTCGTGAGTTCTGGCTTCGGTGGAGCTAATTTAAACAATAAGGTTCAACCGATTCCTATATAAGCAACCATCCATTCACACACTAGAATTTGTGGAGATGGTCTTATCAAATATCACATGATTTACCATTTTAGCTTTTGAAACTGGGAGGAAAACATGCCGAAAAGAAATAAACAGCTTGCTCTCTCTTTTTTTTAATGAACGTAATAACAGAAGAGTAATGAGGTTGGAAAACAGATGTGGACAAAGGGAAAGCGCATGCTACAGTGTGGCCCACACAATCTGGAAAGGAATGATAAAAAAAAAAAAACTTTACAAGCTGTTCTGAGTCTTGAATTAAAAGAAGTAATCAAGCGAGCCTGACTTATAAAGGGTCAGGGGGTAGCATCCTGCAGCAGAGAATAAGCAGAACTCCTTTTCCTTAACTGTCCCCTGCCCAGCTAAGCACGGGAAGGAGGATTTTCCTGGGTAGCAGCCTCTCTGAACATATTCTTAATTCAGTGTTTAATAACTGCCATGTAACCTCCTTTCCCTGCGCACCCGCTCCCCAGGGAGGTACTTCCCTAATGGGTTGGCTCTTTTTAGTCTGGTTTTAGTCTCTGGCTCTTTATATTCTGACGGGGGCACCACAGTCTCTTTCTATGACTTCCAGGCAAAAAGTGTCAAATTAGATAAATGTGTTCAATGCTGGTTTGGGAGAGCTCTCGTTCTCTAAATGATTTCTTCCCACACCCTCTGCACCATGTTTGCTTCCCAGAGTCAGTCAAAATGTGTTTCACGAAAGAATCCTAACTTGAGAGCATCTAAATCCTCAGAGAGAGGTTTGTTGTTGGTGTTGTTCTGTGTTGTTGTTGTTTTTTTTTTAAACTTCTAGAGAATGCACGCCGTAGAGCAACAACAAGAGGCAAATGCAGCATCCTGGTAAAAGGCAGATAAAGCCTTATCCTGTTTCCAAGGAGAGTAACCACACACAGATAATTGTCTTGCGTTCCTACGGGCACTGGTCTTACTGGTGTTTTATGGCAGAACTGTCAGACATCATCAGTGGACCAAACTATGTTAGTCTGTACAAAGTGTCTCTCGAAGTGGCACTGTGAGAAAGCAGTCTGCTGCACTTGTCTGACTCAGCCTCTGAAAGCTTTCAAACTCAACTACTGAAGTCCGGCCAGCATCTAATTTTACCCGTGAGTTCCAGGAGAGAGGAAAGCTGGTGGGAAGATTACAGAGTTCCTTGGAGCTCTGACCTACAACAGGAAGAGAGTTGTCAGCCTTCATGTCTCTCACCCTAAATCCCAAGGCAAACAACAGTGGCAGGGCGTTTTATAACACGTTCCCATTGTAAAATTGCATATTTCAGAAACATGCTGCTGGCTTCCTCATTTTCCACAGACTTCGTGTCAGTATAAACAGAAGACCTTAAAATGAGTATATATATATATATATATTTTTACTTAAGCTTTTCAATTCCAATTTCTCCAACGGACTTGGGCTTCTCTGGGTTTTCTTGTAAAACTGTGGAAATCTACTGTTTTCAAATTGGCGAATGCCTCTACACATTCAACTTAGATCACTTCATTAATGTCCTGGGAATTTCTGGTAATGTTAGTATGAAATACCACAGGGATTTCAGAGTTTCAGGGGCATTTTGAGCTTACTGTAAACAGAGGAGAAAAATAGGGCTTTGAAGTTAAGTCTTGGCTTTGACATATAGTAACTTGGGCAAGTTGCTTAATTTCTCCCATACTTATCTATAAAATGGGTGTCATGATACCTACTCTAAAGGGTTGTTGGGAGGATTAGTGACAACCTATGTTAAGCGCCTTGCACAGAGCCAACTCACACAGCAGTTCAATCAACAGTAGCTTTTGCCAGTCCAAAGTGAAAGACAGCAAACCCACAGTTTGATTCAGTAAAGATGCCACCCCCTAGGGAAAAAATGACCTCAGGTGCCCTTAAAAGCACAAGGAGGATCAGCCAACAGGAGAGCAGAAGGGATAGCAAGTGTCTGGTGTCTAGGGAGATCTCCAATATGATTGTCCTAGGCCAATAATGATGGAAACTGCCCATTCTAAGGCTGGTTCCCTCAGAAAGAATATGAGCCTCTTCTTGGAGGTAGGCTGATGAAAGGGGGGAATAAACAAAAACCAAAAAATACAAGAGAATCAGCTCTTGTGGGTGGAAAACTTAAATGGCTTCATTAAAATTCTTATGCTGACCAACCTGCTTTCTGGAGTAGCAGTTCACACAAGAGCCAGTCACCTAAGAATGGACCAGACTTAGGCACCCTCAGCTTCTCCAGTGTTAAACAGGTGATCTGTTGTTCTTGACCCCTATGGATAGGACCTGACAATTGGTGTGCTATTAAAGTCAGAGCCGGACTCTAATAAGAACAAAGCACAAACCGTACCAGAACATTGACCATCTCTAGGTCATTAACTGGCTGAATTTCAGCATTCTCAAAATCTACGTGCCCTTGGGAAGAGAGATCAACACAGATTAGTTATGCTCACTACTCCCAGCCTCTTCCAAAATAAAAGAGTAAATAAAAAGCAAAGATCATACTACTATTTACTAAGCAACTACAAAGTAGCATATACTACTACTAATACCACTCTTCTGTCTACTAGAAGGAAACCATTTTAGAAGGGGCTCAGATACTAGAAAGTTCCTTTAGTATCCAATAGAAAATAACAAGTTTACTTCTGACATTTAAATAAGCTGTTTAGGAGAGAAGGGCAGTGTATATTTAGACCTTTGGGTTTAAGAAGGAAACTCATCTTTTAATCAGGAATGAAATAAGAATCCCCAAGAGCTCAAGGCTCACCACAACATCTGTCAGTTTAGAATGGATTAATAAAATTAAGAGGTATGGTAAAATCTTATCTAGGGAGAATTACAAATACCAATCCATATGCTGGAATGGGATGGAACAGTCAGTTGTCAATATTTAGCTGGTGTCCTGTAATTCTTTTACAGAGCAACACCTGCCTTCCCAAATAAACCACAGAGCATGTATACCAGTCTCCATTACATTAGATGAATCTACTAAAATTATTACCAATAAATTCCTTGTTTAGAAAATCATGGCATGAGTGAGCATCACCCTAATTACTTAATCCATTTTTAAAATTGTGATTAAGGGAAAGAATCTAACATTTATTAAGTGTCTATTTAGTGGCAGGCACTCTAAATATTACTTCATTTAATCCATACAATGGTACCACGAACAAAGTATGATTACCTGCATTTTAGAGGTTCAGTTGGTGAAGTAACTTGTCTAAGGTCAACAGCTAGTCAAGAAATGGCAGACCCAAGATTCAAACCCAGATAAGCCTTCCTCTAAAATTTGTGCTCTTTTTTTTTTTTTAAGATTTATTTATTTGTGAGAGAGGCAGGGGGAGGGGGCGTAGGAGAGGGAGAGAGGATCAAGCAGACTCCATGCTGAGCGTGGAGACGAATGTGGGGTGGTCTCATGAGCCCGAGATCATGACCTCAGCCATGAACCAAGAGTCGGATGCCTACCCGACTGCCCCACCCAGGTGCGCCTAAACTTTGTGTTCTTTTGACCATACCATACAACCTCTCAGGAATCATGCTATGTGTTATGTGAGATATCTGGAGGCAAGAAGTTATAATCTCTTTCCACAATGAGTTTAAAGTCTGAGCAAAAGATAATCAAGGTACATAAATAAAGACAACCTAAGACAAAACACGGTAAGTGCCACATGAAGGCAGTGACTATTAAAGACATGGACATTCAGAGAGAGAGACGATTTCTGACTGGAACGACCAGGAAAGGCTACCAGGAGGAGTGGTATTTGATCTGAATCATGAAGGATAAGCCGACATTCTAGGTGGCGAAAGAGGAGTGTATGAAGGGTTACTCAGAGGAAGGGGACAGTGTATCCAAATATATGAAGGTGGGAAGACAGAAGGCATGCACAAGAGATGATAAATAATGAAATCTGGCATGAGCAGAGGGTTCATCTAAGGAAGAAATGGGAGGTAAGGTAGAAAAGGTTGGTTTGAACCCAAGTGAAAATGGGAAAGGAGCCTTCAGTTTATTATTCCGTATGCCAGGCACTGTGGTGTGTCAGTTCATTTAGACTGGTTAGAAGAAAGAGACTAAGTGAAGGCCTGGCGTTTATTACGGAACGGAATCATGTTTTGAATTATTTGATGGCTCCTAAATTCCTCTGTTTCTCCCACAGCACCATGTCACCTTAAACAAGAATTTAATGAATTTGGATTTCTATTATTTGAAGGTGGCAATACTTTGTTAAAGTTTTTGAGGAGGAAGATATTTCAACATGGTCAAAATATTTGTTATTTTGGGAAAAAGACTCTCCTGGGGCCACTGAAGTATTTCATTCAAAGGAAGGTAACTTGAGGGGTGCGCCTGGGTGGCTCAGTCATTAAGCGTCGGCCTTCGGCTCAGGTCATGATCCCGGGGTCCTCGGATTGAGCCCCGCATCGGGCTCCCTGCTTAGCGGAAAGCCTGCTTCTCCCTCTCCCACTCCCCCTGCTTGTGTTCCTTCTCTTGCTGTGTCTCTCTCTGTCAAATAAATAAATAAAATCTTAAAAAAAAAAAAAAAAGGAAGGTAACTTGGTAAAAAGTATTCTTGAAGGAATGACTGAGGACATGGGTTGAATGCCAGAGTTCTGCCCTTTGTCAGAAATGTGATCTTAGAGGAGTTTCTTTCGCTGTAAGATGGAGAGGACAACACCTACCTCACAGGTTTGGATTTAAAAGGATATAATGTGGGTGGAAATGCTCTACAAGTATAAAGCATAATTTAAATTTTTAAAAAATCCAAATTCTTCATTTGTTAGAGAAAATATCTTAAGCAGAACTTGAGTTCACTCACAGGAATTGCTCAGAGACATACTTATATGTGCAATAATAAGGCCCACCCCTTACTTGTAGGTTTCTCAAAGTCCATCTGAAGGGTTTGGGGTTGATGGAGGCTGAGTAAATTACTGTGGGTTCTTGTGCCATGGGATACAAACCATCTGAAAACCCTTAGGTCCCTTCTGAAATAGTTATTTTTGGGTAGCTCTTTCTCTTGTTCACCTGTATATCCTACTCATCGCCCTTCAGCTCCAAGACTCAATGGTTTTAAAGGCAAGAAGTGGGCATCAACGTTGGATACACAGCACTTCATAAGCCAAGATATTACATTTTTAAAAAATTAACAAAAAAGAAAATACCCCTTGACTTGAAGATATAAGGCTGATGATGCCATGTAGTCTGGTCCAGCTCAGGGTCACTTTGAAGGCACTTTGAAATATAGTACTTTCATGTTAAAAAGGAAGCCTCAACTATATAATGATCCATTGGTCCCCTTATCCTATGACTACCTGTAGAGGTTGGCAGGGGGTAGGAATCATTTACTAACTGCAAAAAGTAAAAATCAAAGTCAGAAAATAAATATGATATACTTGTGCGAGTTTCAGAAAATAATCTCTCAGTTTGATGACTCACTTTTTAGGGGAAAAAGGATGGTGTGGCATCTCCTATTCCCAGAGTCTAGGAGCAAAGTTTCATAGAGTTGGCAAGAAAACCATCAATGCCTCAAACTCCCTTAGAGTCTAACCCGATCCACTTAGTAATTTATTAGGTGTTACCTAATGAACATCTAAACAATTGACAGAACCTTACTACCAAAAAAAAAAAAAAAAGGTTCAGGGAAAACAAAGCTGTGGTAAGGTTCTCCACATGAGCAGCTCTATCAGGAAACCATTCATCCCCAAACCCTACATACAGCATAGCTAAGCAAAAAATGTTTATAAAAGTATTCCAAGGAATGAGTACTCTGACGAAAAAAACTTCACCTAATCCATATACTACACTTAAACCAACTACTGCGATAGACACACAAAGCCAAGTCTACTTTGATTTCAGGACTCACACCAACACCAAAGGATGCAAGAATGTGTCTGTCCGCTGTGGTTCCTGAGGAGGGTGGGAAGACTTACGGGTACTGATGACATTCACCAGTCTCTGCTCATTGGCTGTCACCACCAGTTTCCCATGATGCTTTCTAGACATTGTCAAACTAACAAGAAATTTAGCAAAGTGACATGTGGAAACTAAAAGTATATTCTGGAGGTGTTTTAGAGGCTATATGGGAAAGAAACTCGTGTGCACACATCCAAGCTCTCTTACCTGGTCAGGTGACCTTGAGATGAATAGTTACCTTTCGGGCTTTGTTTTTATTCTTTGGAAAATTAGAAATGTGATTAGCTGGGAAGGGTATTTCTGACAAGCACCAGAGAAAGGAAAACTTTGATATTTTCATCCAACTCTGGGGTAGAGATGAGGATGGAGAATCTGTTCCAATCTCCGGTGGCTTCAAACAGAGCAAAATCTGAAACTTCAATAAGTCATTGTGCTCCTTCTGTGACAATTACAGCTCTTTGAAAAATCTGCTTTAGTGCCTTCAGAACAAATTTAGATTAATGAGGCCAAACAGAGTCCTAAAGAGAAAGGTACCAGGCAGGGGAAAGTGGGATGACACACATGGGGCTGTTTCAACGTGAGCAGGCAATGCCAGAACTTAAAATCTTAAAAAGGAAAAGCTAAAATGTTCTAATTGAAGACTGGGATGAATTTATGGTTGATTTTTCTAGGTAAATAATCACTGGTGTTGTTATAGCACTGTTGTGGGTTAGTACACAAGACCTTTCCAGCAACCTAATACCAGACTTATTTTCTAATTTTACCAAGTACTTGATGAAACATTTTAGAAAAACAGAAAAACCAATTTGACATGAAGGCAAAGGAGAGTTAAAAGCTCAAGGAAAAGACAACCGAGGCATAAACTAAGAAAGTAATTTTACTGTCTAAACCAGGGAGCCTTATATTAAGCAAAGAAATGTGCTTGTCGTAGTTTTTAAAGCAATCTGAAAGTGTCTTTTGAGTTGTCCTGTGTGAGGCCTCCGTTGCTCACAGAGGACAGGGTTGTGAGTAAGGCAGTGATGGCCCAACAGGGCTGCATCTCTTCAAGGTTTTAAATGGAAAACAAACATCCACTTAACTTGTATAGAGGATTGTTCTCTATAAATACCTAAGGAAGGGGCTGGATCTCTTGGATTTTTCCCTGGGGTTGTCTCCATGCTCACTAAGGAATATAAGGTCACAACTGGGGTTTTAAATAAGGTGGCAGTGGGCCTGATGTAGAAGAAAGGCCAAAGGATTTAGGTCTTGTGGGTATCACCCTAACGTTCTTCTCCTACAGTTTTCCTTTTACATATAAACAAGATGAGAGCTCTAGTCCATTGTGAAGTTAGGGTAACAAGACATAAGGCAAATCACTTTATCTTTCTGAGTCTCAGTTTTCCCACATGTAAACTCAGGAGACTGAACTATAATATATCATTACTCAGTCAGCTCTAAAGTCCCTTTCAACTAAAATTACATCACAAAGTTAGAAAAGCAACCCCCCCACCCCAAAACAAAAACAAACAACAACAAAAACACTTCTAAACCTCTGCTCTTCCACTGGAATGTGACAACAGGACTTTATGAAGCATCGGCCCAGGAGTATTCGTGACTCATCACCCCCTCTACTTTGCCCTTCCATACTGGGTGTGACAATCTACGAGTGACAGAGCTGATGTCCCTTCCCCCAGACCCCAATTCCGGAGGGTGATACCAATGTAGCAACTGTTGAAACAACAGTAGTCATGATAATGAAGCTACAAATGACAGTCACAGGGCCAATATATGCTATTATTAATGATAATACTAGCTAACATTACTGAGCCCTTCTCCAGGGCCAGGTACTGGGTTACATGTATTTATTCAGGCAGTCCTTCTAACAACTCTACAAGGACTGCACCCTGATATTATCCCCATTTTGCAGATAAAGAAACTGAGGCTGAGACATAGCGCAGTTAGGTGAGTAGTAAGAGCAAATGGTAGAGCAACAAATAATCGTTGGACAGCCAAAGTCCACGGAGGAGGGTGTCCACAGGGCCCCCAAAGAGTACAGCAGGCTGCTAAGGACAGGACAGAGTTCCGAAGACAGAAGGCTCAGCCCATTGAAGTGGGAGCCGGTGGGTTCAGCAGACCGAGAGCTGAGAGCTACAGACTCCACCACCGGCTCTGCCCCGACGGCTGAGGCAGGTCCATTTCCTCGTCTATCAGACGCGGGCAGAGGAGGAGATAACCTTTACAGCCCTTTTCAGCTCTGACATTCTCCATGAGGGAGCATGTTCCATAAGGACTCAGCAACTGCTTGATTCCCAGGCTTTTTTTTTTTTTTTTAAGTTCTTCATTTCTATTTTAAAAAATTGCATGTTCCCGTGGCCCTGGAATGCCTGCCTCCGGCCCCTTTGGAGCCCTGGGTTATGTGAAAGCAGCCGTGCCAAGCTGGCCCATGGGCGGGGCTGAGTCTTCCTGGCTGGCTTGTGACATGTTCCTGACGTACTGTGTGGTCAAGGAGCTGGAACTGGGGGGGCTGAACAAGGGCCAAGCCTTGCACTTCAGCTTCCTGACCTGGCAGCCATTCAGAGAGACCCCGCTAAGTGCTATTTCCTAAATACACTCTCTTTTCATAACAATCTTACCACATTGCTTTCCTTTACAAGCGCTCTTAAAAAAGGGAACTGGACTCCTTCTGGTTAATCTACACAGACTACATTTGGAAACCATCAGAAACTGAACTCTAAACAAAACGTTATTAATGCGTTGTAATCAGCCCTCTATGTTGCAGATGAAAAGAAAATGTTTTATAGTTTCAGAGCATACGTTTTAATTGCCTTTTAAGAGTGCATATACTTTTAGTACTTAGTGTTATAAAACCGTAGTATCTGTTTCTTGATAACTGTTGAGTGATCTCAGCTATTTTTATTAGTTTTTTTCCTTATCCTTTCCTCCCTTTTTCTCCTAAACTGCCACCCAGGCGAAGTTCCTTTAGATCAAGCTTGATACAGGGCTCACATATTTGAGATCTTCATTATAAATAGCTTCTTAACAACCTCCACCTCACTATAAAACACTTGTTCCTGAAAATGAGTTCTATAAACAAAGATGGAGTGGGTGGCTTTGTCTCCTAATCCAGTATAGCTGGGAACCTAGCAGTCGAACCTTTTCCCACTTGCTATGGCTTTTTTATAGGGGCCAGATGACCTACAGAGATCTGATGCTCTTGCTACTTTTCTCAACTGTACAGCTTTGTCCCAAGAGACTAACATATCAGTCATCAACCCAGAGGTTTCAAGGGCAGACTCTTGGACACACCAGGATCCGGTCTTCTTTTCAGCAAGGAATCCCAAATCCATTAGAATCGGGCCAAAGTTAACTGAGGGACTCGACTCTCCTGTAGCTTGTTACCACCAGGCTGACAAGCCCCCCTGGAAGGCCAGGTCACTGACAGACTCTGCAGAGGCCGAGGCCTCCATTGCTCACCTTCCAGTTGGGCAAACAGTGCCCAGCTTCAGTGATACAAGGCTGAATCACAGACTGACAGGAAATGAAGTGACCTTTCAAGCTAAGAGTCTATTGGGCCAGGGGCAGAGGAGGAGGGTGTCTGGAGATCTGAATTCCTGGCTAGGAGGAAACAGGAGCACTGGGCACTGGTATCCCCGAATAGTCCAAGCTGTAAGTGCTCCCAATGATAGGAAGCAACCACAAATGATAAAACCTTTTCAGGTAAATCATCCAATGTAGGATACTGTTCAAAAAACCAGAATATCAGAGGCTCCGTGGGCCAGAAGGGCCCAGAGAGATGATGTGGTCCATCACTCATTTTCAGGTGAGGAAATAGAAGTTGAGATGGGCAGTAACTTGCCCAAGGTCTCATGGCTGAGGTGAGCTTCAGAGCCCGGTCTCTCGCTCTCTGTTCTGGCACTCCACCATCTACAGGATGCCCATCAGTAAGAAAAGGAAGCATCACTAAAAGCAATTCCCTTTAGTTGTCCAAAAATGAGAGCTCATGCCCTTTAATTCCAGTTTCTTTTCAGAGATAGTTATCTTCCTTATCTCAAACATTAACTCCAATGTTTCATATGGTGTCTCCAGTGCTTCCCTAAAGCCTTCATGACTCACTGGCTATTATGGCCTGATACAGCACAGAGCGGTGCTCAGTTAAAACCTTGGTTCCTGAAGCAATTTTTATGAAAAACAAGCCTTCCCCTCAGCCCCCTTCTCATCAAAACTCACATGATATATTAAGAATTCTCCTAATGGCTTAGCAGGCCTTATATCCACAGTGCGTCAGAATTTACACTGTGTGTGGGGCGCCTGGGTGGCTCAGTCGGTTAAGCGTCTGCCTTCGGCTCAGGTCATGATCCCAGGGTCCTGGGATCGAGCCCCACATCGGGCTCCTTGCTCAGCGGGGAGCCTGCTTCTGCCTCTCTCTGCCGCTCCCCATGCTTGTGTTCTCTCTCTCTCATTCCCTCTCTCAAATAAATACCCTTGGGGCCAGGGTCTGAACTTTTCTAAAACTCTTCAAACCCATGGAAAAGACCTTCCCTTTAGAAAGACAAGGCCTTCCACAGTCTTCTCTAGTTCTACAATAGCTGCTGTGACTCAGCACCTTGTTTTGGGATCCTCTTCAAATCATGGATTCAATTCGATTTCTGATTCTTAATATTTGGGGCAGGTGACACTTGAATACCCCAAGAAATCAGCTGAAAAGAAAACTCTAAAAAATTGGTCATGACATTTTTGTCTTCCCTGGGTCTGTCAGCTCAATATAGCAAGTCTCTTCATTTCAACAGATCACAGATTAAGGAGTGGTGATTATAAAAATATCGGGCAGAGAAGAGCAAAATATCCCTGAAAATAACTCCTTCTGCCACCATTTTACAGCCACCTCTTAGAGAATTCTCTTCGGAGACACCAGAGACAGCATGAAAAAAAGAGTTTTCCCTTAGGTTAAGGGGAAGGCTTTTCATTCGGTAGCTTTTGTATTCATTGGTGCTCCTAAAACAAACCGTGTCTTTGGCCAGGGACACAATTCTATGTTGGGATAGGAGAGGCCATCTCTGCTGCTCAGATGTCCTTAAGATTTCAGCAATACAGTTTTTGGGTGTGTTTCATGACCTTTTGTGCTAGCAAATAAGCCTTTGGAGGATTAAAATTAGCTTTTCTCATCCTACTTTAAGGAGTGCTCTGCCCTGGGAACATTAAAGAAAAAGAAAAAAAGAATAAAAAAAGTAAAGCCCGAGTCCTGAGCCAAATACCCAGTCTAGCGGTACTGATAATGCTTTCAAGGTTCTTATTTTAAAAATAAATTTTTGAGAGAGAGAGGGAGACAAACTATAGGAGACTCTTAAGGACAGAGAACAAACTGAGGGAGAAGGGTGGGGGATGGGCTAGAGGGGTGATGGGGATTAAGGAGGGCCCTTGAGGTGATGAGCACTGGGTGTTGTAAGTGATGAATCACGAAATTCTATTCCTGAAATCAATATTGCACTGTATGTTCACTAACTAGAATTGAAATAAAATCTGAGAATAAAATATGAAAATAATTTTTTTGCAGGAGTACTCTAGGAAATAGGGAAAGCATATGCATTAATTTAAACAAGTTCCTCTCTTTAAGATCAAAGAAGAATGAAGTTTTATGCCACAGGTATTTGAGAGTATACTACAAATTTGAACTATTCCAAGTGGTTTGAAATATTAAAAGTGAATACACGGCTTCAAACTTCTTGACCTATAGATCTAAAGTAGTCACTCACCTTATCCTATGTACCCTTTTTTTTAAGATTTTATTTATTTATTTGAGAGAGAGAGAGAGAGAGAGAGCATAAGCACGAGTAACTGCACAGGGAGAGGGAGAAGCAGGCCTCCTGCCGAGCAGGGAGCCTGATGGGGGGCTCCATCCCAGGACCCTGGGATCATGACCTGAGCCAAAGGCAGACGCTTAACGACTGAGCCACCCAGGCGCCCCATGTTCTGTGTATCCTAATATGAACTAAATACAATATTCAATAAAGTCTATGTTATCATATGCATTAGAGGCCTTAAAATCAGACTATCAGAATTGATCATCTGCCACAAAACTGGCTAGATACATTTCCACAGTGACACACCCCTGGTATGACAATCACTGCTACTTCTTCCCTGCTGAGGAAGGACAAAGTGGGCAAATTCTCACCATATGGCCTTTGCCCTCTGATCTTGTATCTTACCGGCCCTCCCTAGGCCCAAAGCTCTGTGGAAATTCAGGCCAGACTGGGATTTAGACCCTCAAGTGCCATTATCTTTTGATTTCTTTGGAAGGTCCCAGGGAATAGGCTGCAATCACTGAATGGAGTGGTTCTTTAAATTTCCATTAAAAAAAAAAAAGTAGTATTAGCCACAACTGGAAAATCTATTCCTTTATCTCTGTACAAGGAACACAGAGAAAAACTGTATTAAATCACCCAATCCAACTCTAAAGCAAAACCAGGCCTTTAAAGTGCTTCGGTTTTCAGGCTCAAATAGGTACCATCCATGATAAGTACAAAGAGATGGGATCAGAAGAAGTTCCATTGGCTGTATTCATGGGGAAGGATTCAAGAAGTGCTCAGGGCGGCAGAAAGCGCTCCAAAAGAAGCTAATTCAAAAGAGATTTCCAAGTCAACATCCAAACCAAAGAGATGTGGAAAATTTCAGAAAAGCATCCTAACAAAATAGCCCAACAAAGTACCCTGACTCCTTTCTGCAAACCCACAACTGGTACGAGCAAAGTTCCAGTGTGACAGCCTTTTTTAAAGCAGCAACTTGCAACCACAAGTGTGGTTCTTCTCCCAACATTATTATTACTATTATTATTATTTTGAAAAATTACATGGGTGGGTAAGGAAGCAAACCCAAGAGGACTGCAGTTTACAAGTCCCAAGGCCAGAAGTGGGGGCCTCATGGTAGAGAGAAGGAACCTAACCTTATTGCCCAAGGTGGCTAAGATCTCTGGCCGCTCATCAAGCAGAGAATACTGCTCTATATTTGCAAAACTGTTCAATAAAATTTTACTGGCAAGGCAAAAGGAGAAACATCTGCTCTAGTCAAGAGCAGCTGTGGTCAGCAATACGGCAGAGCTGGCAGAGGGTCAATGCCGCTCTTGCTAGTAGGTGGTATTGTGGTCACCAGTAATGACTTTGGAGAATTTCATGGAGTCAAGGGTAACTAAATGGACAAAGAACATTTTATTTTACTTTCTATCTTTAGCCCAGGAGCAAAAATTGTGACATATTGTACAGGATTCAGAAGCCCAATGCAATCCATATTTTTCATGGCAGAACTTCTTACCTCAAAGACTGGAAACCCTTAAATGTAAGTATTTCAAACAATATGTTCTTGACAAGTGACCTCTCCACTCATTATTTCTGATTGAACAGTTCCTGTAGATTGCATTAGTCTTTGAGTGTTTCCTTCTGAAAGATATATTACAGACTACTATAAAGAAAATGTGAAAATTATATTTAGCAAATCAATAAATGGTGCAAGTTTTTAAAAACCTCATCTTTATCACATCTGCATGGTATCTGCAAAGTTAAATAACTACACTGAATGAGAATTTGGAGAGTAAATAAAAATCTGTTCAATGCATGCAGTTGTGATAATTTTTCATGGAATGATGAATGTCAGAAAGTAGCAGTTAAATTAATATACACTGTACTTAAAAAATTAAACACTTGGGAAATAACCTTTTGAGCCACTGGAAAATGACAAAGTCTAAGATATTTCAATCAAGTTAATTTCAGTACCAAAGTAATGCATTTTTCCCACCAGAAACTATATGAAAAAACAAATTAACCAAAATGGGTCTCCGAATGATGGGATAACATCAGGCTCAAAGAGAACTTCATGATTGCTTGTCAATTAGCTTATTCTACACACACACGCTCAAAAGCAAAACTAGCCACATTCATTTTAAATAATGTCAAGGCTGAATGGCTGATATTATATTAAAATGAAAGCATGACTTGCATTTCAAAGAGGAAAAGGAAATTCTCTTACCAACCAAGAGAGCTGACCTGCAACAATTGGTATAATTCAGGTACACAAGCTCCAATGAGGCCATGCCAGGTAAGCCATGCCCAAAGGTTACTGGATATGAAGTCCCTAGTCTATCCCTTGAACACTGGGGCTCCTAGAACTTCTTTTGGATAGTCTCGGAAGTGGAAGGAGAGACCCAGGGACTAATTTCAGCCTCTTTTTAACCTATTCTGACTCAACCATCTCCAGATTGCCACCTTAGACTCAAGCCTGGGGTCATGTTAGGTACTGGGCTCTCCCAGAACAGGTAAGAATCCCAGGTCAGTAGGTGAGGCAGGCCAAATATGGGTGTGGGAAGGCCGGCATTCTAAGTATCAGCTCTCTTAGTCACTGTGGAACCTTGGGTGGCTCACCTGAACCCTTAGAACTTAGGTTTCTTTCACATGTCAGAGGGGGAAGCCTTCCAGCTTTAACATTACATTGAGTCTCTAGACCCTAAAGAGCTGCCTGCCATTCATGACTTTGTACCAGGCAGTAAGAGGTACCTAACAATCTCCTGTTGTTTCTTCTTTCAATGAGACCTTTACTACCATTAAAAAGAAGTATTACATTTAGGAGTTCCCTTAGGAACTGCTTTTTATGATAGTCCAACATCTCATGTTGTTACATTGAAGCGTACCATCTGAAATCACTGAACAGCAGGCCGAGAAGTACTTTCTCTAACTTTGATTTGTACATACAAAATTTCCTACCAGAGAGAGAAACTGATTGACATTAGATTGTTTGGAAACAACTTTTCCACCTTTAAAAATAAACACCTTTCTATAGATCAATAATTTGCTTAAATACTGCCTAAAATATAATCCATCACACTGTATTTGGGAAGGTGAACAGTGAAATCACACACTACTATGCAATTATAGTTAAGTCTTACAAAATACAGCTTCTCCCCTGCATATCACATTTCGTAAAACAGAGAATAAAGCCTGTGAACACTAGGCATTTTTAACACTAAAGTAAGATAATCGTCTGAATTTTACCTATTGTTATTCTTTTAGGACACATATTTTTGCCAACTTCTAGTCACCCTGTTTCCAAACTCGTATCTTTGCCCGTGTTATTTCCATAGACTGAATAGACTTTTCCTTATTTTTTTTTAACCTATTGAAAACTTACTTCTGTGTCTTCTAAAGACATGACCTTCTAAAGAACTGGCTAAATAAATCCTGACATATCAAATGATGGAATAGTATGTACCCATTATATGAGATTGTAAGTGAATTTCTCATGAGTCTGTTGAAAGAAATTGGGATTCATTTGTAAAGGCAGTGAGGGCCACAATAATCCTTAGAAAACTGCGATCAACACTATTCCTTGTACTCAACATTGGCTCAGAAAAAGTGGGATAAACCTCTTTGCAAACAAGCAGGGAGACTGGTATAAGAGAGGCTCTGCACATGAATTTTCCCTTTAGCTCTTCTTGAATTCCACACTTTGCATCTCATGATATTGTAACTATAGGTTCCGCCACAGCTCCTTGCAACAATTTGCATTCAGTGAGGTCATTCTAATTGGAGGAAGAGTCTAGGCATCACAGGCTAGTCAGTGAGGAAGTTCTTGTCATGTCTAAAGCATCAAATATAAAGAGAGAAGGGCTGGAGGCTAGGCCTAGCCACATTAACCAAAGATGGATTGGGACTAAAATAGACTTGAAAGTTACTTTAACACCACTATGAACATCTTTATGTGTTTTAAGGTATAGTGATCTGTCAAAGGACTAACCAGGACATATTAAAGGGTCACTTTTGGGTCAGATACTCTATACGATCTTCCTCGTGTGTTTGGCTTCTTCCTTTTGAATAACCAGGAGCCACTCTGGTGCTAGATATACTTATCACTGGGAAACCATTCCCTGTTAATGAAAACACACACACACACACACACACACACACACACACACACACACACACAGCGTGAACTTATTCCATTATCATGAAGGCTCTTGGTTTTCTTAGAAAATTTAAACATTTATTGAACAAACTTTTAAAAATACCTAGGTGCTAAATGCTATTAGTAGGGGGAAAAGTATGATTTTAAAATTGATTTTGCCTGAGAACTATTGTTTCATTAGGGCTTATTTACTTTCTCTTCTCTTCCATTATTAGCATAAAGAGATGGTTAAATGGTGTGTGTTTTAAATCATGGCGTGAGATGACAAGTAGGGAACAGCAGAGCCAAAGGGAGGTGCAGGTGCTGGGTCGTCAAACAGACTGACCCTCTGGCTTTGCCGCCTGCTCCTACAAATCAGTAGCAACAGCAAATTCCTCACTGACTTTTGGAATCACTTTTTCAAATAGTCAAACGTCTAATGTCAAATCTACTGCTTCAGTGTGTCTCCTCTACTGAGGGTCCCCTGAAGAAAGCCTAATTGTATTGTAATTTGGGGATGGATTCCTTTAAAGGGTAAGAGATGGGGAGGGAGCAGATGGTTTCTCATAGCGAGAATTCTCTCATGCCCGAAGGAAAATTCCCAAGTAAGAGTGGCATATTGAAATCTAATCAAATGTCTAACCTATTTTTGCCCTTGAATTCATCAAAATCAGAAACCACCACCCTTGGTACCTCTTATGAATGCTTCTTTTGGGGGGGGAAGGTTTTAGTTAAGATATACTTCAGTGTGTTTTAAGGCTGGTTTAAGAGAAATGAGCCCTTTAGTCTTAGGGCTCCCTGCCAGAGGTAAATGAATTTGGTCTGCTGAATAAGATAAGGTCGGTTTTGAACTGCTTAGGGTATGTGTGCTAAGTTTTAATGAGCATCAGCTACAACTCATTCGTTCTTAATATTATGGTAGAGTGGGAAGAGTATGGACTGTGGAGTCAGAGAAACCTGGGTTCAAAGCCTGTCCCTATGAGTTATCGTCTCTTTGGTCAGTTCTCTTACTTGTGAAATAAAAATACTATTCTACCTGGCAAGATAGTTGTGAAGATAAGAAATTATGTATATAAAGTGACGATCATGGGGTAGGTAATTGAATAAATGGGAGCTCCTGCTATTACTATTATTTTTAAATTATTATTATTATTATTATTTGAGATGGCATGGGTACAGTTCCCAAGCATCCAAAGGTGTTGGCATGATGCCTACGCTAAAATACTGGTCAGCAGGACAATGTAACCACCCTCACACAAAACTCCAATCAACATATTTTTATCTTATACATACTTAAAACTCAAGTATAAGACTTTGAGAGTCCTGTAAACTTTCAACACAACTGTTATGCCTTCACATACCTGAGTGTTCTTTTAAAAAAATATATTCACATTTAAAAGGTCAAGTTGTAAAGCCATTTGATTAAAATAGTAATGAAAGAGTAAACATTAACTCACAATTTCTCTTTTGGTCTTTACCATGCCAAGTGGTACCACCTCCAGATTAAGTTGCACCTTAAGACATTTTAAGATTATCTTGATTAAAATCTTTAAGTCCTTAATTTTAAGTAGGGAAAACCTAATCTCCAAAAGCCAAGTTTAATACTTTTAGCATGATCTAGATCTTAACAGTAGCAAGTTATCCCTCTGCTGCTCCTGAAACATTAACACATTGAAACATGATCACCCAAAGTAAATGAAGTTCCCTTTTTATATTAATCTTATAGCCACTGATAAAATGCAAAGAATTAACATTAGAAAGGAAGAATTACTCATTTATGGCTACCCTCATGTCCCAAAGCATCCTAAGTCATAGAAAGCTTGTCTCTAGAATTTCAACAGTTTTCTCAAAGGCTTCAGAGCTATCTGCTAGAGGCCTGGTGCACTGAATTAAAAAACAAAACAAAGCAAACAAATGACCCTCTTCCCCCTTCCCTGCCCCCATGTGTATGGCTTTCTTCTCGAGTATGTAACTATCCTTCATGGTGATGCTGTTCCAGCTAGTGTGTCCTATGCAGAGAATTTGTTTTAAGCCAAGCTAAATAAGGATGCTGGTGTCAATTAACTTCCACTATATAACATGCTAACCTGCTACTTTATTCACTCTTGCTTTGGTTTTTTAAAAACAAGCTCACTAAAGCAGTACCTGATCTTCCTATAAGAACTGTAAACCCAACCTATCTGCCATACATAGGAAAAAATGACACAGAAATATGCTATATTGCTTTCATTGTTAAAAATATCCACTAATAAATTTAAAAATCTGAAGTATCCAAGCATTTGGATTTCTTATTTGTTTGCCTGGACGATCTGCAATATCCATTTCGATTTTTGCTATTTCTAGCCATGAAGCCATCACAGGAGTTGGCCTCGGGGCCCTGAGAGGAAATCTGGCTTCCACCTCTGGGACACACGTTTCAGTGCTTATGTCTGACTGACCCTGCCAATCACCCCTCCCAGAAGCCACAAGCCGGGCTTACAATAACAGAGTATATCAAAGAGGACAGGAAAGAAAACAAGACAGTGGCAGGGTCAACAGAGGATAAGAATATGGTGAAGATGCCCTGTGGAAACTGGAAAGGGGGGAACCATATTCTAATGGTATCAAATGCATTTCTCAGAAAAGGCAACGTCATTGATGCATAAGACCTTAACTGCCAATGTCAGCTCTGTCCTACTGTAAAATTGCTGTCAGGAGTCACTAGGAGAGCAGATTGTCTTGTTGGATGGAATTGGTCAAGAAGAAATACTCTTGTTCACACGAACTTATTACAACTCATATGCTTAAACCAACTCAAAGTGTTCATTGTCACTGTATAACTGATCTCCGACATAAAAATCATCCCATGTAAAGTAATTCTCTTGACTCTGGCCATCTAAGTCAAGAATAGTGATAATCCATTAGATCCAAGCTTCTTGCTTCCATATAAAAATATGCCTAATCCATCTGGCATTACGATCATAAAGCCGGCAAATTAAAAAGGTGTAGAGAGTAGAACAGAAAAGTGGTTGAGAGCGGGGCCGTGGGGGTGGTGGGTAGCTGTCTATACTCAGCCTAGGTTTGAATCTTGACTCTGCCACTTCTGGGCTGTGTGATCTTGGGAAAGTTCCATAGCTTCTCTGAATCTTAGGCCTGAGGAGAGTTATTGTGAGGACTCATGGTCCACAGATGGTAGACTTTTAATACATGTTAACTTATCATTAAAGGCAGCTATGTAAAAATGAAAGATAACTTTTACTGGCTGCTTTTTTTTTAATCTTTTTTTCTTTTTAAGATTTTATGTATTTATTTGACAGAGAGAGACACAGCGAGAGAGGGAACACAAGCAGGGGGAGTGGGAGAGGGAGAGGCAGGCTTCCCGCTGAGCAGGGAACCCGATGCAGGGCTCGATCCCGGGACCCTGGGATCATGACGGGAGCCGAAGGCAGATGCCTAACAACTGAGCCACCCAGGCGCCCCTTTACTGGCTTCTTGATGTACCAAATAAAGGCCACTCTCCTAGCCCTGGCACTCTCGGTCTACTTTTAGTCCCAATCTACCTCTTCAGCCTTCTCTGCCTACTTCCCTTCACATCCGCTCTCCAACTCTCCTGCCTCCATTCTTTTATTTATGCTGTTCCCCTGCATAAAATCACCTTTAAAGATTCAAGCCTACCTTCCCTCAAAGTTAGTTCAAGTGATACCTTCTTCCAAAAGCTTTTATCTTCCACATCGCCCTCTAGCTAAATTACTCATAATATTTTGTAACCTTTCCACAACTGATTGTTTTCTGCCATCTATGACAGCCTTCTAGACACAGGCAAACCGCGGAGATACTGCAGGTTCGGTTCCAGACCACCGCGATAAAGCAAGTCAAGTGACTTTTCTTCATGTCCCAGGGCATGTAAAAGATATGTTTACACTCCACTATAGTCTATTAAGTGTGCAATAGCATTTTGTCTAAAAAAAAAAACAAACAAACCACTGTACATATCTTAATTTAAAAATACTTTATTGCTTAAAAATGCTAACCATCGAAGGAGCTTTCAGCGAGTCAAAATCACTGATCTCAGATCACCATAACTAATATGATAACATGAAAGTTTGAAATATTGCGAGAATTACCAAAACGTGACACAGAGACACAAAGTGAGCAAATGCTGTTGGAAAAATGGCACCAATCGACTTGTTCCATTCAGGGCAGCCACAAACCTGCAATCTGTAAAAAACACAGTATCTGCAAAGTGCAATAGAATGAGATATGCCTGTATAAGCAGAGTATCTGGCAGAGGCCTTTGTCCATAGGAGCGCTTAATAGATGCTGGTTAAAGGAATAAATGGGTCACAATTATTCTCTCTCCAATATGAAGTCTAAGAAAATGAGCAACTTGCCTTCACCACTCCCCTACAGAACACCACGAAAATGCCACTGCCTATTAACTCTGGCGGGATGGGAGACAGAGGTGGCCGGGAGTCCAAAGCCGTGATAGTTGGCACTTTTCTCTCTGCATCCAAGGAGTTAAACTGAGTCCCAGGCAGATAAAAATCTCTGGTTTTATTGTTTAGTGAGGCTGCCTGACAAACGAAGATCCAGCTGCAATTGTAACATTCCAAGCTCATAAGGCGCCAAGTTTTACTAACTATAATTTAACTGGTCCAACTGCTGCAGTCCAAATTCTTGTTTGGATAATCAGCCTTTGTTTGAATATGTTCAAAAACAGCACAGGCTAGCATTAGCCTCTGGGTATGTCATGTGAGCTGATTACCCCGTGGCTCCCAGTAGCAGAAACTCATACACAAGAGGAGGGTTATTTTCCTAGTATTACTGTTACGCTAACATATAATCAGCCCCTCCCTCTCCCCCCAGTCTCCACAGCTCTTCCACAGCCTCCCCCGACCTTTTTTCTCCTGTCTTTCCTTCTTCTTTTTTCTTTCTTTTTTTTTTTTTTTATCATTCAAAAGTCTTCTTTCCAAGTTCAAACAAAGTTTAAAGGTGAAAAGGTCAAGAAAGTTTCATGGCTGAGGCTGTTTAGAATGGGTAGGACTAACTGGGGTCTCCAGCTCAGCCTCTACTAAAGGCTCAAGAATCTCATATTTCACTGTATTTCTGCAGCACCCAGTTGCCTTGACACAATCTGTTTGGAATGAAATTAAGCCCTTGTTAATAATTTTTAACATAATAGAATAATAATAACTCCACCTGCCAAGCAATCATTTCATAACTAAGCAATTCAAGTGGCTCATTTGTTTAAAAAAAAAAAATCCAGATTCTCAAAATTGTACATTTTCACTGAAGGGCACTCTTTTGGGATCTGCCCAGCCCGCCTGTCTACAAGTCATTTGGCTCTAACTAGCCAAGAAGGATTCTGGAAACTCTGCACCTATCCTGTCGCTTGGGCCTTGGTCTGGCCATTCTCAAAGAGCCCCCATAAGTTAACACATTTAAAGTGCTTAGGACAGGTCTTGGCTGACAGAAAATGCTAAACAGTATTTGCTATTATTATTTTGGGGGAGAAATCCTGACTCAGAGCTACAGATCTAACAATCGGTGGAAAAACTGCTGGCTGGGGAAGGCCAAGGCTCAGAAGAGGCCGGCATGATTAGCTGTTGGTACACAGGTTGGCGAAATGCTGCAGACAGGGAAGGTAAGGTGGGAGCTCTAAAGTGGTCTGGAATTGTCCGAGTAAATCTGGCCCCAGCAGCTCCCACATTGCTAGAGGGAAGCCCACCAAAGGAGAAGGAAAGTCTGCTCCCTGGGAGGGAGATCCGTTTATTTTGCAATTAACAACAGCAAAGGAACCCTTTCTGAAGTTTT
This sequence comes from Callorhinus ursinus, assembly GCF_003265705.2. NCBI lineage: Eukaryota > Metazoa > Chordata > Mammalia > Carnivora > Otariidae > Callorhinus > Callorhinus ursinus. The sequence goes on along the minus strand of NW_027397096.1, from coordinate 11,652,530 downwards.
CCCTGGAAGGCTCAAAGTTTAATCCTCTACAACAGTTTGGTATTGAATCTGCAAGGTCTTGGCGGAGATGATAGGTAGAAATCAGAGCGCTTTAGATGGGGCTCTGGTTAGAGAGAGAGAGAGAGACGTAGGGAACCAGGGAGAGCCCTTCTGGGGCCCAAATCCTGAACCATGCAGTCATCTGGGACTTGTGAGAGAAGAGGAAGGATAAAGAGGGGGCTGTACAGGAGTACTCCACGGGAAATATATACAAGTGAGGCCTACTGGTTGAAGCTTTATCATTCATCTGCTCCTCTGCATTCTTGCTCCAAGCATTTCGGGGGCAAAGGAAGAGGGTTTCTATTGTGAATTTCCACAACTTGTAATAGTCATATGTTTAGACTTGTATTCATCTTTAATATCAATGAATTATATCTTCTACTAACTTAAATCATGCTGAAATTTAAGACCATTTTTCCCCCTCCCTGCTGTGGGTACTAAGGGAGGGAATAAAAACCCAGATCCACTGATATTAATAATGCTCAATTCACATTAATTAGAATTATAGAATGCCACAGCTGGAAGAGCTCTTAAAGAAAGATCAAATAAAGTAGAAATGCCTCAGGGGCCAGAACTGAGGCCAGAGAAGGATTTTCCCTGAACCCTCCATTAACGAAACATCTCCACTTGTATCTGTTTTATATACTGGGGTCCTGCCTACAATTTCACTAGAAAAAAGGCTCTGCCGTTGGCGAGGAAGGTTTAAGAGGGAGGTCTGAAAATCAAAGAGCTGGTCCAATCCTTTTATTTTAAAGTTAAAGAAACATGGGGCAAGGAGGTTATGACTTGTCCAAGGTCTCTCAGTGAGTTGAGGACAGGGTAAGACAAGAATCCCTCTCCGGACTTCAGTTTCTGTTCCCCATGGTCAACCACAGCTGGAAAGCAGTTGACCCACTTTCTGACCCCAGCCTCACTCTATGCCACATGCTTACGTCATTCATCTCACTTCATCTCATCACGTAGGCATTTTTATCATCTCACATCATCACGAGAAAAAGAAGAGTGAATACAACCTAATGCGATATTATGTGTGTGTGAGAGAGACCACATTCACCTAACTTTGATTACAGTATATTGTTACAGTTATTCTATTTTATTATTAGTTCTTGTTAATCTCTGACACTGTGCCTCATTTATAAATTACATTTTATCACAGGTATATATGTATAGAACAAAACGTGGTATATTTAAAGGGTTCAGTACTATCCATGGTTTCAGGCAGTCCCTGGAGATCTTGGAACATATCCCTCTAGATAAGGGGGGACTACCACATGCTTCATCTTCAAATCCTGTCTGTCTACTTCACCTTGTAGGGAAGCCCTCCGTTTACTATGTTTTGATTACAAGACTGCAACCTAAAAAGAAACACTTCTTAGAAATATTTTATTGGTGCCGTAAGTCACATTAACAATCATTTTTGGATCTGGACAAGGAACTATGACAAGTTTGGTTGATGGCCATCTTTAGTTGTAAAATCACTTCTGCTAAAGCCATTAGCCACAGAGTGTTCTGGGCAGCTCGCTTTTTACAACAAAACCTGTAAAAGCCTGGGGTCAAAACTCTTCCCTGGGGCTCAGAGGTGTGAAGCTTCCGAAATGAAGCTTGGGCATTCAGAACTTTCCCAACCAGTTCTAATCTTCACCACCTCCTTTCCGTTATCCCTCAAAGAGTGTCGTTAGATAATATGGAGGGAAAAAAAAAACACCAAAAAGAAGTATTTTTAGCCTCTTCTTAAGTGGTGACAAAGTTTATCACACTCCCACTCAAATTAGTCACACAGGTTAGTCCCAGGAGAGAGCAGTCTGGCTACAGATCATTGCAAAGGAATGACTTCTTGGAGGCCTAAAACAAACACTTAGGCACATGGTTCCATCTGGAAATATAGTCAAATAGAAGCAAATTCCATGAAATTCCCAACTGATGCAGGCAACATAATTTTGTATCTTACAATACCAGTTCAGGCTAGCTGCTGTGGTCTGCTAAATGGATATATGACCATGAAATACTAATAAGGAAAATAGTTATTTTTAATAATAATTATCATTGTTATTATTATTTCCAATATGCATAATCACAAGGGCTGAAGGTGCCAATAAAGCAGCAATGGAGAAGACAGAGAACAACTGAGAATAAAATAGGACTTGCAGAGAATTTCCCACCATTTTAGTTCTTTTTCCTCTTAAGAAAGAGAGAATTGGTCCCGGATCCTCAGGATGAAACTCGGAACTTAAGGTTTTTAAAGATCTTCTTCGCAAGCAATAAGGTTTTCAGGGCAGAACTGGATCGGCTGTATTCAAGGGTCTGCCAAACTGCCATAAATGCAACGAAGATTTCAACTTGAGACTCTGTTTCTCTGTCCATAAAAGAAAAACACTCCCTACCCTTGCTAGATACTGATTTTGAGTGAAATTAGCCCCCCACTCTTGTTTGCCAAAAACAATGAAACATTACCACCAGTATCTACAGTTACATAAAACATACATGCTTATCCAAAATTAATCGTTTCCAAGCTATCTGGGAAACTAAATGCACTGCACAGGAATAACTCATAATCACTAACTTTGTGGAACATTTTAACACCTGCATTCTTATTTCTTTTGAAGATAGGATTCCTTAATACCCAGCATGGTTTTGTATTATAGCTTTGGAGCTCAAGAAAGACATGGGTTAAAAACAGCTTTGCTGCTTCGTAGTTTATAAACTGGAGCAAGTGCCCAAACTTTACAAAACCTCTTTCTTATCTATAAAATGGGAACAAAAAAAAAGCAATAAAAAAAAAAAAAACTACCAGTGCTTGTGTTGTTGCACTATTTCTGAGGGTATGCAGTGGTGGGCCAGGGAGAGCTGATTTGCTTGGAAATTTTAGGGAAAAAAGTGAAGTAATTTGAAAATAATTTAAATATTAAAACATATATATTGTGGAAGAGAATATAATACCAACACTAATTTGAAGATAAAACCCTAGCTTCCAGAAAACTTTTTGGCTGGTAACAGACAAGGCTGTGGCTCTAGAATTGGGGACTGCGTAAAGAGGACACATAAGCATCCCTCCTCTTCTATGCGATGCACTTTTTTTTTTAAAGATTTTATTTATTTATTTGACAGAGACACAGCAAGAGAGGGAACATGAGCAGGGGGAGTGGGAGAGGGAGAAGCAGGCTCCCCGCGGAGCAGGGAGCCCAGTGCGGAGCTCGATGTGGGGCTCGATCCCAGAACCCTGGGATCATGACCTGAGCCGAAGGCAGATGCCCAATGACTGAGCCACCCAGGCGCCCCTATGTATGTGATGTACTTTAATGGAGAAGCTTCAGAAGCACAAGAGTGTGGTTCACCAACTTAGACTGGGACTGCCTAGAAAAATTATTGTATTTAGACACAGAAAATAGATCTGTGACTTCAAAGGTGACACCTTTCATTCTTTAGATGACATCCAGTGATTTTGGAAGAATACTGTAGTTATTGGACCTACTATTTTAGTGCTTTCAAATCCTTTTAAAATATGCTATAAATTATGGTTTCCTGTTAAGGCAGCTCCGCTGGTTAAAGACTTCAGTGTGTCTATAGTCTCCTTGATAATTTCTCAACACTACACAGGCTTAAAATCTCAAAGCAAAATAAGAAAGGCCTCCTGAAACTGTTCAAGAGCCAGAAGACTGGAGCTCCACACAGGAGTCACACTTGCCAAAAGGAGGAAGGTCCTACTGCCAGTGTTGACTGGGCCTGCGGGCAGGGGGTGGGGGGCGTGAAGCTAGAACAGGCAGGAATGAGTGTAAAGGAAGAGGTATTCTTATGAAAACAAGATGCAAAACCTCTCGGGATTGAAAATCCAAAAGAAGAGTCTCCAGGGGAGAAGGGAGTCTATGGCTACACCAGTGGCTAAACCTTTCTACTTTATGTCCTGGGGTAGGGGGTTGTTGACTCACAAGGAAGTAGAACAGTGCTGCTAACAACACAGGAGCTGTCCTTCCCTTAATAAAGGCTCAAGGATTGATTCGCCAAACCCCCTTTCTAGGCTGACCTTAGTGCACATTTTACATAAAACAAAGGAGAAAGCAAAAGCAAATCATTATAGAAAATATGCACAGCAAAGCAAGTCATGTGTCCCAAGTATAGGTTTCTGATTCTGAAAATCTCTCCTCAGAGCAAGAACGGTCCTGAGTTCAGGCCAGTGTGCTCGAGCCTGACGGACTGGCGTTAACTCTACAGGACCTCTGCCTGATCTCTTCTTTCTTGGCTTTGGCCCTTCTCTCAGGCATGTGACCTCCAGGCACAAAAGGACTCCCCGGCATCTGGGATTGCCTCTACTGTCTCCTTGTTCATCGCATCTTACTCAAGGGCAAATAACGAACATTACACCCACCCGCACCCCCCAGTTCAAAGCTAAAGACTTTGTCTGTTTCAAATCTCCCACAGTCCCTACAGCTCCTCTGTCCTCAATGGTCATTTCTGGTCTAAAGGTTCCAGTTATAACAGCACTGGTGACTAACACCTACCCACAGAGGCCAAATGGATTATCTTAATCTGGGGTCCAGGGATGGATTTCAGGGGGAGGGTCCTGGAATCCCAGACACCATATGTGACATTTGTATGAGTCTCTGTACATTTTTTCCTGGAGACAACTTGTAAATTTCACTAGCTTCTCAGAGCAGAACCAATGACACCAAAATACTAATAACTGATGGCTTCACCTTTCCACATTTAAGTTATGGAACATGCACCCTTCTAGAACAGGCTGTGAGGACTCATTCAGGTAATTCCTCTATCCCTAGGCGAAAAACTGTTACCCATCACAGTATAACATTAACTGTAGAGTGACTAACTGTAACCTATATAAAAGGGCAGGAGCCTACCCAGGTAAAACACCTCATGAATGCCCAACCTAGAACCCCTCTCCCGTCTTCACCATTCTTCACCCGGAGGCTCACGTCAGAAGGACTCATCAGAGGATACTTTATCATATGCATGACCTAGTTACCCAGACTTCTGGCCACAAGAACTGGAAGCAACAAATTCAAAAGGAAAGGAATGATGGCAGCAGGTGCATGGACAGCAGTAAGAAAACAACTTCATCTCTCTGAGCCTCGATTCCCTCCCATGTGAAGTGGATATGGGGACAGCTATCTCCTGGGGTCACTGTGAGGACTGAACGTCCAACATAAAGCTATGTGCATCTGGCACATGTTACATAGTCAATAAAAGATTTTGTCTGGCTCTCTTCCTCTTTCTCTAAGAGATAAGGTTATCAGTCTTGATGGCAGAAAAGCAAAGAAAAGTTGCAGGGAATATACACGAGCACTGAAGCTATTTTGCATCTGAGCAAAGAATACAACATTAAAAAAAAAAACCCTCAACATTTAAGATTTAAGCACCAGTACAATACTATAAGCTCATAACAATGAGTCACTCAACACAATTCCACAACTGAGACCTGCACGCATGTCTGTTATGGAGAGGCCCTGTCCTAGATCAAAGTGTATTCAAGAAGTAAGCAAGCATAAAATCCACTTGAGAAAGATCTCCATACAAAGGGTTACAGCATTAAGAAAAGTTATCTGAACATGTTCTTCTCCAACTACGCACAAAAAGACGAAGTGTTAATATAATTTAAATGCTTTAAATATTGTCAGTCTTCTTTCTGACAAGCTGGAGTTATCTGGAAAGTAGGTATCACAGGACAGACACTTCCTGAATTCTCTACAGAGAGGATTTGAACATAACAGCAAGAATGTTAAAATGTATACAATAGACACTATTTGTGACCAGCAGGCATTTTAGAAACCATGCTGTATTTTTGAACATACAACAAGTATCAAATCAGAATTAGCATGTGACAGAGAAAAAAGTGAACCTTAATTGGCAAAGGTAGAATCATATATTCTGTAGCTGATGGCTAGTAGTCTCCATAATACCACACGTAAAGGAAATAGATGCTTTGAACGATCACTAATAATTAAGCTCCCAACCTCATACCCATTTAAAATGGAATAAATATCCCCTACCTCACCACACTAGGTCCTGCTAAGGTCTTAGGTAGAAAAAGAAGCTGGGAGAGTAAACTGATTACACATGCATCAAGTACAAGCACAAAGACATGTTTCTGGATTGTAGGGATAAGATGCTGTGGGCTTATTACTGCTCCTTGATCCAAAGAGATTTAAAGATCTGGTTTCAATTAGATGCTTTAAGCTGGTAAAACTACATCCATAAAGATACATATAGAAGAACTTAAAATGAAGATAATTAAGATGCGGAGGAAACTGAAGAATTCCATTCTTTCTCCTTCTCCTTCTTTATCACCCATTTGCCATCCAATTGAAAGAGGGAAAAAAGTGCCTTATGATTTTATGAATTAACCAATGGCGGCAAAATTAAATAAACTAATCCAGAGGGATCCTAGCAAACTGAGCATTGATACAGTGAATCTATGGGGAGGAAGTGTACAAGTTCATGACCTTTGACACAGTGGTCACTGGCTAAAACCAACACAAGCATAAAAGGTAAACTTCAGAAGCAACTGGAATTAGATCAGTACAGGGGATTCGGATGGTCATGCCTTAAATGAAAAAGGGTAACTGCTATATTGAGCACATAATCTGTGTTCTTCTAAGGTTGTTAGACCTATACAACGGCAGGCTTGGTCAGGAAAGAATAAAAGGAGAGATGAGTCTTACTCTTCATGCCAGAGCAAAACTCACATGTCCCCCAGGATGGATTTGTACCAGCGACTGCTTTCATTCTAGATAATTGCTGACAAATCTCTTGTGACTGGCCAACTGAGAACAAAATTTACTTGGATTAACTTCTTCTGTCATGTCAAAATGTAAGTGGTAGCTATGGATATCAGCATGGAATGACTTCTGAGTTCAACTTGAATGTCTTTCTCTTTGTGTTCATAAAACCAAAGGCAGTAGAGAGCTGAAGAGAAGATTCTAAAGGCTGTGGACCTGTGCTGCCAATGTGTGGCTGTTGAGCATTTGAAACATGGCAAGTCCAAATTGAGATGGGCTGGTAAGTATAAACTATACGGTAGATTTCAAAGACTCATCATGGAAAAAAAATAATGTAAAATATGCCATTAATAATTTTTATATTGAGTAAATCTTGAAATGGTGCTTTATGTAGACTAGGTTAAATAAACTATAGTATTAAAATTCATTTTGCCTGTTAGATTTTACAGACCAGGAAACTGAGGTGCAGAGATGCTAAGGAATATGCCCAAGGTCACAGTGTAAAGACGTGGTAGAAGTAAGATTCAAATCCTGATGGACCAATGGACTCTAGAGATGTATGAAACACTGCAAAGTATTTAAAAGCCCTACACTCTCTAGTCTTTTCAGATGTTCTCTCCTTCTCCTCTCTCGGTCACACCCTCTCCTCCAGGCACGCCAAATCATCTGCTTTCCCTGTATGGACACCACGTTTTCTGAGCACTGTTCTTCCTGCCAGACCGACTTCCCTTTCCTGTTCCCATATAACAAAACTCAGCTCAAATGATACCTTCTACAAAGCCTTTCCTGAACTTCAAGTGGAAACAGATTTCCCTTCCCTCTGAATGCCACCCCCCACCCGCTGCTTCACCTGTACTTCAGTGTTACTTTAGAGTCACAGGTGTCTTCCGCCTCTTCCTGCTGATGAGAACTTTGGTTTATGCATCTTTAGATCACCTGTGGTTCCTAACGGAGAGAGGCACATAATGAGTGCTCGAAAATTCCTTTTAGGAATGAACTGAGCACATAATAAAGATACAGGATTAAAAATAAAAACAGTTTTCTATCCTCTGTAGGAATCAAGGACAGGAGGAAAGATGGACTATCAGACTGATAGAAAGCAAACGCTTCTTTGCCCTCAACTAGAGGTGGCTGAAGGGAACTGAAGGATGGCAACTTCACTCTCACCACCTCCCTCCGTTCAAATCTCAGCACATGATGATACTTGGCAGACACCCTCCAGGCATGATCAGGCTATAACTGAGTTCTAACTATATTGCCTGGTTGACATCTGTAGCAACAACTTTACACACGGCAAGGAACCCAGGCTTAGGAAATGAGCTGTTTGGAAAAAACTTGACCTGAGTCTTTCATTACACAGCCACCTCACCAACGGCGCTCAGGGATGCAAATATCAATTGCTCCATGCGGTGTTCTGAGAAACCAAGACATTCCTCCTTTTAAGTGTATCCTAATTGCTTCTTTTAAATTTTTAAAAACTTTACATCATGAAAAGGTACTTATGCAGCCCTTTATAATAACTCATGGTCAAAGACATCTTGTAGCTACACATTGGCAGGTGGTATATAAAATAAGGAAACCCACGTGCATGAAGAAAGACAGGACCTAGTGCAGATGGGAGAATGACTGGGTTAGGCGGCTCGCTAGTCCTCCAGAACCTGGTTACATGTGTCTCTACTAACTTTTAAATTGTTTTGAATATTTATAAAAACCAGCTCTGAATCCTGTGTCACATACTGAAAGCAAAAATTTGTATTTGTGAGGGTTATACTCCACAAACCCCACCTCCAGTTATGATTCAAGAAAGGGAGATACTGCACTGGTATATAAGGCAATATTTTCTTTAATTTGCAACAATCTTATGAGTGGTTTATAACTCTCATAATAATTTTCATTTTAGAAATGAGGAGGCTGAGGCGGAGGGAAGTAGGTCTACGTGCTAGTTAGTGATGTGGTTAGCTTTCTCTCTAACACTAAAGTTTATATTTCACCATTCCACTCTCCCACAGGCCATTTTCTTATGGTTTTTCCTTTATACGATGTAGCCTCCCGCAGTTTTCTTCACTTAGTGCCTTACAGAAGATCCCAAATACAGGCACATCACAGGAGCCTTTCCGACGATGCTGGTTCAGGTAAGAGTCCCGAAAGCAGGAGAGTGTCAGCAGGTTTAGGAAAGGTGCGTGGCAGTGAGAAAGCAAAGGATAAACAGGCTCGGGCCTTGCCAAGAATCCATTTCTGAATGTGTCCCAGAGGTGTACTGGCTTTTTCTCCCTCCCGACCCTGATAATCAGATTTATGCCTTAATAGCTAAAGTCATGCCTCCGCTGGTGACGAGAAGTTAAGAATCTTAAATCTCTGAAGGACACATGATAACCCAGTACTATCAGTTTGGTTTGGGAAGAGAAGGCTGTGAAATGGCTTTAAGTGTCTGATAGGAGATTCTTCTCAGGCAGCCTGAAAAGACTGTGGAGAGTGATGATGACAAAAGCCAATTCTAAGCAGGTAGAGCGTGAGGTGAAAGCAGCCTCTTTTTCCCATTAGAAGGAAGTATTCGCAGATCTCCTTCAAACAGGGCTAAGCAAACTACTGTTTCTCTGTCCCTGAGAAGGGAAGGCGATGGACAGAAACAGTTACCATGGCTGATGTCTGCACTGATACTTCCAGACACGGGGATTCTACTAAGAACTAAACTTTCGGGGCGCCTGGGTGCCTCAGTATGTTGAGCGTCTGACTCTTGGTTTCAGCTCAGGTCATGATCTCAGGGTTGTGGGACTGAGTCCTGTGTGGGGTTCCACGCTCAGTGGGGAGTCTGCTTGTCTCTCTCCCTCCCCCCTTCCCGCTCTCTACACCCCCCCCGCACTCTTTCTCTCAAATAAATAAATAAATCTTCAAAAAAAAATCTTTAAAAAAAAAGTACTAAGCTTTCTAAATGGAACAGAGACATATTCTCCTCAGGGGGGCCCTCCTGATTAGTTCACTAAAAACTTTATTTTGGCCACCATTTTTTTCTTCCAGTCTCATCATGTCTCCTTTTGAGTACCCTCGTTGACCCTGGGCACAGAGATCAAGAGCTGTCTTGGCACCACAGCTGGGAGGTCAATGTAATGTCTTTTTTTTTTTTTTTTTTTGGCCTCATTTTACTACTTCATCTTAAGTAAAGAAAACTCTACGAAGAATGGCTATCCATCCCCTTTCATCCTAGGAACTGAGGTTTTAAGTTACTAGCTGGGAATCCAGTCACTTTGTTGCATCTATAGATTAAGTAATGGAACCAAAGTAAATGAAGGAGCATTAATTCACTGTGCTTTAACCCTTGAGATGTATTTCATAATAGTAGAGAAAATCCCAGGGTATCACAAAATAGTCCGAAACTGTCTTCATGTGCGGAAAGGGGCCTTCCTCTTTTTTGTGCCTGTCAGCCATTAAATAAAACTCGAAAATGTGGGAAAGCTAGAAAACAGGGGCTCCGGGCCTGGCATTCTCCAAATAGATTCTTGTGACTCCATCAGATGAGAACACTTTAGTTTTAACGACACACCAGGACTTTTCTCTAAAAGGTTCTGGGAATGGCAGACTTATTCCTGGTTAGACCCTCTCTCTTGCCCTACCCCCCCACAACCCGCCTTATTTTTCCTGCCCCCAACAGGATGGGAAGAAAATGTCCTTAGGAGACCTTTCCTTTTTTATATTACACAATCTCATCTCTGGAATTCAAGTCCTAGTTCTGCTCAGCCCAAATAAGAAGTGCTTGTCACCAGGAAGGCGGCCATCTAAACAAGCAGCAGCTGGATGAGAAAAGAGGGCATGTCAGCCTGGAGCAGCAGAGAGGGTTTCTCACGGCAGCTATTTGCAACCCTCCAAGGAGCTACAGAGGCTGCCCATTAAAACCCTGTTAAAACACTTCTGATGTTGTCAGCAGCAGAGAGCTGAAATAGCACAGTGATCACTGAGATGCTATCTGTCTCAAGCAATTCAGTGGTACTGTCAATACTATGAGCAAGAAGGTACAAGATAAGTAACAACCTAATTTCTACATCAAAATTTCATAAACTCCCTAAGCTGGCAACACCAGTGATGTGGGCACCCAGAGACCAAACCGATAGACCACCTTGGGGAGAGAAGGACCTTTAGATTGAGATCTGGGCCAAAAGTCCTGAACCTACACACTGCTCAAGTCTCAATATTCCCAAGGAAATCTGCCCAGAAAGGAATTACTGGAATGTTCCTCTCCGGGGCACCACTGGGCACCACATGAGGCATGGGAATTCTGGATAAGGTTCCCTTCTCAGATGTTCTATGTTCAGAAGACAGACTGTTCCACCATCATCCACCTTTGTCCCCCAAGAGTCAAATTTTATTGAAAAGGCTACAGAACCTGTCTGATTTCGTCCTTTGCTGTTTTCTGATTTCCTAGGAAAATATTAGTTAGAGACCAGAATCTTCATTCTAGAGCTCCTTCCTTTGTCAGCAAACATAAAGAAGAAGACACCTTATGATTTTGGGGGGTTTGAATAGAAAACAACAGGCTAATTCTAATGCTTGAGAAGCACCCATCCTGGTATCATTCCAGTTAGTGGCTCTTTCTTTTGGCTCCTAAGTCTAACACTGGGTGATAACCAGGGCGACCGTCATCCAACCGGCTACACTCATAACGGCGAAATGAGTTGCACTGATAATTAAACTGGCCCAAGTGAAAACAGGACCTGGGCAAATCAGGGCCTATGGTCACCCTAGCTAAGTCCCTGTCCTCACAGCAAACTGAGGCCCGAAAAGTTCTGTGATGAAACAGGAAATGAATAAGTGGCTATTTCCTCGGAGAACTAACAGGCAGCATGGAATGGAGATGCTCAGCCCACCAGCTGGATGTCTTGCTTGCTTAACAACAAACATCGGGTTGTTTGATCCATGGTGTTCTCGCACACAACTGTGCCGACAGGGCCCTGACTCCTTAGTGAGTGGAAGGAGGCATGACCGAAGTGATTACAACGCAGTTGTAATGACCCACTGCAACTTTACGTGCAGGCTCCCGGGAGGGCGAGCAACACATTTCTGTGAAATTCACCTGAACCCAAGAGCATGCTGGTCTTAGGGTCCTTTTCTCTGGCTCTAAGGACAGACTCTAGAGGACAGATAGACTGTGGTTTGGACATTTGCCACTTCAATGGAAGAGAAGGGATGAATTTAAGATAATCCCCCCAATTCAGGATATAGTCTTCAGTTAGGGAAAAGAGTATTATCTAACCTTCTGCGGGCTTCTAATTACTGTGGTAACAGGCTCATAGCAGCCTAGGGATGGGGTAGTATGGAGGGGACTTCAGACTGAGAAAGTCAGCACAGCCAGCTCCATGAGAAACAAGAAATGAAGTGCTCAATCTAATCTCTCACGATCCAACATTTCGCATTTCTTCCTTTAAACATCTCAGTTCTTGTTCTGGCCAGATCAAGACCGTGACAGCATAACTAGATTGCAAGTATAACAATATTAAATGAAGAGCCACCTGGAGAAGATGGGATAATTCTCAAGGATTCTGGCTACACAGGCTGCCCATGAAAACCCTATTAAAACTTTTTAAAATAAATATTACCTTTTGTTTATTATTTATACCATGCCCCGGTTCCAAACAGGATGTAGGGGAGCAAGATGGCTTGGAATAGCACTGCACAGGGAGCCCTAAGGTGTTCAGGTCCACTGAGAGATGCTGGTTTAGGAGCCTCTATCAGGAGAGAGGGGTGCTAAGAAAAGCTGTGGCATCCTGTCCTGCCTCATCTTCCATCTCCTCGCCTGTAAGCCCTAGCTCAGGAGGAAGCCAAAAACTGGTGGGAGGGCGAGGTTAGCAGTAAAGCAGGAGGGTTAATACCCAGAGAGGTACCCATCCCACCGTCCTTGCCTCCCCCTGGTGCCTGCTGCAAGTAAGGAGTCCGGTCTTCTCTGAAGGGCTCTGGTTGGGCCTAGGGTCTTCTGTGGAGAAGGGCCAGCTTGGTCAGTCTGTAGATGGAGGCCCACTGCTAGCTGCAAGCTCCAGGCTCTGCCCCTCATCAGCCCCAACCTCTTCCTCATCAGACTGCTTTGATGAGGGCATGTCTGCTCTCCCGTCACTGGGATTTGGGATGCGCAGGTTGGTAGAGTCATCAGAAGACAAGGAGGAGGTGCAGGATGCAGTCCTGTCTGGCATGGGCATTGGCAGGCTCCGCTCGTCTGGATGGTAGTCCACCCCAGATGTCTGGGAGGCTGGTGGAGGGTCTTTGCAAGGCAAGAACGTGTCTGCTCCATCCTTGTCTCCAAGGTCAATATGCTCTACCTGCTCCCGTGCATCTGGAGCATTTAGCCCACCTAAACTTTCGGGGGTCAATGACAGCAGTGTTCATGCAAAAGCATGAAGGCCTCTCAGAGGAGCAAGAAACTCAATCACCGAGACTATTCTAGAGGAAGTGTGGTATATTTCTCATACAGTTTATTCTGTGCCTGTCATTAGAAATGTTTTAAAAGGCAAGAAAAGGGTAAGGAAAAAAAGGCTAGAGGAGTGGAAGCACAGCAGTATGGGATGCTACCTGATCAAAAGCATTTCTCAAGCCAATGAACAAGTTATTAATAATCTGCTTAATGATATCAGGTCTATAAAACCTAACTCTGGAGTGAGCCTAAGTCCTGGGAATATGCCCTTCCTTTATTTATCCATTCACTAGTTCCAAATAACCATGACAGGGTAAAAAGCATTTCAGCCCTTAGTTCCTGTTTATCTTTTCCAAGAAAGGCTTCCTATAATTTACAGTACTGGAGCAAACCAAACTGAACCACAATGATTTCTGGGCCACAACATGCTTACCAAATGCTTCCAAACCATTGTAAGGACTGGAAATCATCCAGGTGGGAAAAGGATTTATTCTTTTCAGGAATTCAGATTTTTCACTATCACAAAAAGCAGAGGACACTTTAAATATAGTGTCAACTTTAAACTACACATGGTAGGCAAACAACTTTGCAGATTAAGGACCTGAAATTTAGATAAAGGAAAACCTTCATGAGAGTGCCCAGATTCATCATTAACAAATGCACATTTAAATTCTGTATCTTGGTGGAGCAGTGTATTTGAAAATTATCTTACTTCATATAAAATCAACAAATATTTAGCGAATTGCCAAGTCCACAGATACAATGACATATGCTATAATCCTACATGAGTTTTAATTTGGTATCTCCTTTCTGAACTGCTTTTTTCACTTTACTTTTAAAAAAATTTTTTGAAGGATTTTTTTTTTTTAAGTAATCTCTGTATCCAACGTGGGGCTTGAACTCACAACCCCAAGATCAAGAGTTGCATGCTCCACCAACTGAGCCAGCCAAGCGCCCCCTTTTTTTTTCACGTTAAACTTCATTTTGGGGAATGCCAATTCTGGAAGAAAAAAGCTTCAAAACCTTGTATATTTGAGTGAAGGCAAATCTGACAAACAGTAACATAAGTCCATTGAGCAGTATCTTCTGTTGTAAATAAACACATATCGATACCACCTTAATCCACTCATGTGTCTCAGGCCACACAATTTCTGGACATCCCATGGAGTAGTAAGGAGTCTGAGCTTAATCACAGGAAATGGGAATAGAAAATTCATGTCATGTTGCCTCACCTGAAACCATGCTGTACCTCCAAAAGAAGGGAAACGGCTATCAAGAGAGATCAGTATGGAATAAAATATATATTCAGTAAAATACTTAACAAAATGTTCTGAAATATAAGAGATCCACTACTGGGAAAACCAACCTAAAAACATATTTTAATATATTAGAAGAATGGACTTTACATATTATAGTCTGAAAAGTGAAGAGATCCAACTAAGACTGGAGGTTTTCAAATTTGGTTGCTTGTTAGAATCACCCAGGGAATCTGAAAAATACTAATGCCTATACTCCAAGCTCAACTGCTCTGAGTATGGCCTGGGTGTAGAGATTTTTTGAAAGGTCCCCAAGGAATTTCTAATGTACAGCCAAGGTTGAAAGCCATTGCACCAGGAGTTGATGTTCACATCTAATGAAACCTGGATACCATGAATCGAGCAGTTGGCAAATTAAGGAGGTGAATGTGAAATAGACGGAAATTGGGAGAAGTTAATGTTAATCCAACACATTTCTTTTAATTCTAACAATTTTAATTCAAGCTCAAGTAACTTTTAAAATATGTAAAAATATGTCCCTTTGTATTTGAGAGCATAATAAGCAACACTGCTTCCCACTCTATGCAGAGGGAGCATCGCATGCAAGTGTTCGGGGACAGACATTCACATGTTGTCTGCATTTCTCAAGTGATGTATCAGTAAAATTACTACAGACCTACAGGAGAAGTTAGGAATCATCTAGTTCAGATGCTTCACAAAATATACTTCGCAAACGGAAGATTCTTGTCCCTTGTCCCCTACTCTCAAGAAGGTCTGAGCTGAAAAAAATTACATCAGGCCAAGAAGTAGAGTAGATTAAGAAAAACGATAGTAATAGACAATATGTGAAATGAATCCTGGTTAGTTATGTGTCCTGCTTATCTTCTCCAGCTATCAAAAGAGATCTGAATTAGTTCCTTAAATTTTATCTAGTGAGTGAAAGAGACATGTAGGCTGTATGTTTTTTTCCTTGGAGGGCAAGCCTGTGTATTAAATATACACAAGTGGTAAATTTTCTGAGATGAAACCAACAAAAATTTGTTAATGCTAGATACTACTTAGCATCTGTAGAGTGTGTTCACAGCCAGGGCATATTCTTTTGAATAGTTTGCAGTATTTTCCAGAAAAGGAGTACTTCCATCAAAATAGTCCTATATTTGGAAGGAGCTTTGAAACAAGGCATCCATGTGGTTAGTCAGAGTCTCTTGCGCGCAGTTATACATCAAGCAATCACTCACGGCCATCTTTCGTCTTTCCCTCTAGGAGGCATTTGGCTGCCAGAATTCCTTACTCATCCCTCTGTACTACATTACTATAACTGTTCTGTGACAATTATAAAAAGGCAGAAGGGAGAGTTTAATATCTCATTCAATTCTTCCCTGCCTGCTTCCTTCACAATCACATGCTGGGAGCTGCCAGAGTTTGGTATTAAAAAAAAAAAAAAATCACATCCAAAAACTTCAAAATTTGTGAGTTCTAATCCAGTTGCTACTCCAAATGTCTGTCCATTCATCCTCCATTTTTCTTCTACCACTTTCAAAAGCAATTGTGATTAAAAAAAAAAACATTCAAATGTAAGACAACTAAAAGTCTGGGAGAGAGATGAGTCATAACACAGAGGAGTGGCAAAGAGATCATTCTTCTTGACATAAGGTGGTTACTGTAGTACTGTTGCTTCAAATTTCCTGTCAACTAAACAAATAATAAAGTTCTCTTCCTGCTTTACTTTTCTCATATGGGAAATTTATGGATAACAATTAAACATGTAAAGGAAATTAACACCTATTTAGGCCCTGAACAGTACGTTTTAAGGAACCCAGAAAAAGCATGACGTGGGTCCTGCCTCAAAGAAGTTAACAATCTTGTTGGGAGTCAATTCTAAAACATAAACACATTTGCACACAATATAATAAAACAGGTATTAACTAAATAAGAGATGAACTCTCAGGAAAGGGTTTTGGAAGGAAGGACCAGAAATATCTAGAGATACGGCAAAACTTCCCAAGGGAGCTCATGAAAACAATGCTAAGCAAATGCAACCGGCTAAAAATGGGACATCCACTAAGCCCACTTTATTTTCTAGTGTAATTTCAAAGAATTGCTGAGAAATGGAAGTTGGAAACTAGCACCAATGAGTCTCATAATTGTCCTGGTGACAGTTAACGGCTGGTGTAATCTCACTGCCTAAAACAAGGCAAGTGTGAAGGCATCTTTGCTCCCTCCACTGAGCTGAATACACATACACACTTATATATTTTTGTATTAGTTATGTTTATATATTTATACATACATTATTTTACTATATTATTACATATAATTTTGTATGTTCAAATGCATATATAAAGTATATGGGCTGAAAAAATTAATATTGTTGAAATGTCCATACTACTCAAAGCAATCTACAGACTCAGTGAAATCTCTCCCAAAATACCAATGGCATTTTTCACAGAACTAGAACAAATAATCCTAAAGTTTGTATGGAACCACGGAAGACCCTGAATAGTCAAAAACAATCTTGGGAAAGAAGAACAAACCCAGAGGCATCACACTCCCTGATTTTAAGCTATACTACAAAGTTACAGTAATCAAAACAGTATGGTACAGGCACAAAAACAGACACATGGCTCAATGGAACAGAACAGAGAAGAAATAAACCCACACATACGTGATCAATTCATCTACAACAAAGGAGGCAAGAATATACAATGGAGAAAAGACAGTCTCTTCAGTTGAAGGTGGTGGGAAAACCAGCTATCTGCAAAAAATGACACTGGACCACTATTTTACACGATATAAAAAATTAACTCAAAATGGATTAAAGACTTGAATGTAAGACCTAAAACTGTAAAACTCCTAGAAGAAAACATAGGCAGTAAGTCATTACAAATGACTTTTTTTGACCTGATTCCATAGGCAAGGGCAAGAAAAGAGTTTTTGCATAACAAAAGAAACTATAAGCAAAATGAAAAGGTAACCTACTAAATGGGAGAAAATATTTGCAAATTATATACCTGAAAAGGGCTAATATCCAAAATATATACGGAACTCATACAGCAAAAAAACAAACTATCCAATTAAAAAAATGGGCAGAATATCTAAATAGACATTTTCCCCAAAGAAGATATGAAAAGATGCTCAACGTCACCGATTATCAGGAAGTGCAAGTCAAAACCACAATGAGATATCACCTCATACCTGTTAGAATGGCTATTATCTAAAACCTAAGAAATAACAAGTGTTGGCAAGGGCTGTTGTCATGCACTGTTGGTGAGAATGTAAACTGGTACAGCCACTGTGGAAACAGTAAGGAGGTTCCTCGAAAAATTAAAAATAGAAGTACCTTATGATCCAGCAATTCCACTTCTGGGTATTTAGCCAAAGAAAATGAAAACACTAACTTGAAAGTTACATGAATTACATGCACCAAATTATATGCACCCCTATGTTCACTGCAGCATTATTTATAATAGCCAAGATATGGAAGCAACCTAAGTGTCTATCAATAGCTGAATGGATAAAGAAGATGTGGTATATATACACAACAGAATATTACTCAGCCATAAAAAAGAATCAAATCTTGCTATCTGCAACAACATGAAGGAACCCTGAGGGTATTACGCGAAGTGAAATAAGTTTGACAAGAGAAAGACAATACCATATGATTTTACTTATATGTGGAATCTAAAAATGAATGAAACAATCAAACAAAACAAAATAAAACCAGACTCACAGACACAGAGAACAGACTGATGGTTGCCAGAGGAGAAGAGGGTTGGGGGGTAGGCCAAATGGGTGATGGGGATCAAAGGTACAATCTTCCAGTTGTAAAATAAATAAATCATGGGGATGTAACGTACAGCATGGGAAATGCATACAATAATGTTGTCTTAACTCTGTATGGTGACAGATGGTAACTAGACTTATGGTGATTGCTTCGTAATGCATATAAATGTTGAAATTCACTGTGTCGTACACTTAAAACTAATATAATATTGTATGTCAAGATACTTCAATAAAAAAGTAAAAATAAAAATAAATTAAAAAATAAAATGTGTGTGTGTATATATAAATACTTTATTCTATGCCTTGTCTTTGCTAATATAACAGGCTTTAGATAGTTCTTTAAAGGTATAGACAAATTCTTTCCCGAAGACAAAGAATTTAGGGGCTTATTACATATATCATCTTATTTTAAAACTATTTGTGCTTCAAAAGGGGATATCCTCACAATGGAACAGATCTTTTCACAGGTATGCTTTTTGTACGCAGGGTATGGATAGATAGTCTTTAAGGAACAACAAGTTGAGGATATAAATCTGTCAAGTCTAGAATATTCCTATTGAGTTTTACAAATGACAGAAAACAATAGTGTACCAGTTCTTTCTAACATTAGCTGCTTTGTTCCTCCTCATAGCCTTATAGAAAAGATTATTTGCAACTCTTCACATCCTCACAAAATATTCAGATTCTTCAATGAAATGAGGTTCCCACATTGTGGATTCACCCACACAGCGAACTGCAACAGTGAATGAAACAGATTATAGTCAGATCTTTGACAATATTAACTTTATGCTACGGCCCTGCTCTGGTGGGCAGCTTTCCCTCCAAATCTATGCCTCAAAAATTTTACCCAGTAAACACACCCTAGACCTTCAGAGAAGCTGCTGAGTGGTGATCTGAGTCATAACATTTCATGTGTGGGAACAGCCTGGTGTAAGTACACGGATGGTTCCCCGGCTGAAATGTCAGAGGCATTCTTGGTAGAGAAACGACCTGGATGCAAGGAAAGGATCCCGAGTCTAATGATGCATAATTCCTACTACACCAATGCACATCTGCAAAACCAGCCTCGGGAGAGCCTGCCTACCTTCTGCGGCCACCTCTGCTGCTCTGGATAGTGCTCTTTTCAGCCAATAGCTCTTACGGGGAGCAACACTCACTTTAAATCAGCTTTCAAACAGCTATTCATCCAAGGGAGGCCAACTCAAAAGGGCTCAAATTGGGCAGCTAAGAAATTTGCGGCTAGAGATGTGATGAAAGAGGTCAGAAGGGACCCCGTGGGAGGGTGGCTCTCAAAGAGGCCGGGAAGTGTCTGGAGGTTTAAATCCTTGTGTAAGAAGTCTTCCAGGGCACAAATACAGTCAGTACAGAGGCGCAACCCCTTGGTGGCCAACTGGGCTCTCACGTGAACTAACCAGGCAATAATTCTTGATTCCAGAGGGGGGAAAGGTGAAGGGGAGCTGGTTCCAGCATTTCTTGTAAAGAACTTTAACATCACTCTGTTTCTTTGTCAGAAGTGAGAATCCTTCAGTCACCCTACCCCCACCCGACGGCCTTCTCTCTTCTTCTCCATCAGAGGCGGACCCTGGCTCCCAGAAGGCCACGGCGCAGCTAAGACTCTCTCACTTCCATCACCTCTGTGGCTGTGGGTCAGGCTGGGCTAAGATGAACTGGAGAGAAAAACCCTTTCGGTTCTGCTGAATGAGTTTTACTCATTCCTTCATTTCCCTGTGATAACCTACACCTACCTGCAAAGAAGAAAATGCCCAGGAAAAGTGGATTCCCTCTTTCTTTTGTGGCACTCCTGGCTGCAGAATGGGATCGTGTGTTAGTGGCTGAAAAAGCTCCTTCTCTTTCACTTCTCATGCGTCTGTGTTACAGCTCAGAGTTAGGAAAACACTTTATGATCTGATTTAATAGCTGCCTCTGAAATTGCTTCTGCCAAGTAGCTCATGATTACCACCACCACGAGGAGAAATCCCTGCTTAGCACCTGGTTACAGAGCAATTTCAGTGACAGATCCTAGATTAGAATTTAGTGAATCTGAGGCTTTCGCTGATATTATATTACTCCTGGCCACCAGGTATGAACTGGAAGAAGTTCAGAACCCCTACTTCTTAATGCTGGCCCTGTCTTTCGAGACTTCACTCCAATATTCACTCCATTAGAAGTTCTGGATATCATTTAATAAAGGTAAAATAAATTGACTGTAAAGGTCAAACTTCTAAATGGTTCCAAAAGGAGTCTTCAGAGTTAAAAAGCCACTCTTTCACAAAAACTACAAATGTCCTTATTATGTAGTGAGATCAAATCCACTGGGTTACTGCACCTTCCGGGGTATAATTACTCCCATGCCTGTTGGGATGACATTAATTTCCCCAGCAACAACACTGTAATCACATATTAGGTCAGTAGGTGCCAATATTCCTGATGATCCACTTGATCAATCTGAACCTTCCTCATATTCTATACTTTTGCACAATGTGACACTTACTCTCCGCATCTGAGGGCACCAATTCCCAAACCTGGTGAATCTCGTGTCTAATTAAAGCACTCCCCAGACCTGCATAGGCTGAGGACTGGACCACATTCAACTGGGTTTCTGTTCAGCCTCTTTAAGAAGCAGTGGCAGCAGCTCTCCTACAAAATGGTCCTGGGAAGCCACCTACAAGGGTGGGTGATCTTCATAAATGGACAGGAAACAGAAAAGACGAATGTTGGGCGGATGACAGATCCCTTAACTGGCCTTCAAGATACGAGCTGTTCTATTAAACATAGGGCCATTATGCTGGCCGGCCATCCACTTTAAACCCCAGAGTGATTAAAATGCTGGCAGGAAATGAAAGCTCTCTATTGAAGGTCCTTCCCTGAGGTCCTAATTTCAAACCAAATTTTACAGCACCGCACAGGAACAAAGGAAGCCCAGTCTTCCAAGTCTTCTTTTTGTCACTTTGGACAAAGACACCCCCTCATACTCTTCAAAGAACAATGGCCTCTGCAGAGCCACAGCCACGCCAAGAATGGGCACAAACCATACAGAAACACATTTTAAAAATACATTTTACACTGCCCTTGACATTTCAGATAAATAGAAACCACTGCACTAAAATTCCAAATATTTCATCCTTTCCCTCCTCCCTTCGCCTTTATAATGAGAATTTTCCTATTCTCCTAATCTACTTGATCTTTGACATTTTGGCCTCTGTGAATGGAGGACACAGTAGAGTAGCCAAATAAATTAATTATTCAGATAATTGCATTTTATTAAAGTAATCACTGTAACTGAGACAATCCCATGATTTTCACCAACAGAAGACAACGAGGGTGCCTACAAATCTTTTTTAATTGAAACATCTCCAGAGCCATTCCCGCTCCCCAGTCCACTAGAAGAAGCCAGGGAAAATACATTATCAGAACAGGGATTTCTTTTTTTTGACTTTACTAGCTGTTGTTTCGGGGTGGCCTTCCCCCCCCCTTCTTCTTCAGCAAAAACAGCTTTTATGTTTTTACTGAACCACTTCAGATTCACTCTTCCACACAGTGGATGTTTACTTGGATTTGGCAGGCCGAGAACAGCTGGTTGTTTCCTAACGAATGGAACATGAGACCATATGTTTCAACATTTAAGCAATTTTGAACCAGAGGTATAATTCTGAGTGTCCTTTGTTGAAACTGTACATTAAATACCCAAAGGATCTGAGCTATACAAGAGATACATCTTCCCCTATGCCCCCCCGCAAGCACTTTTCCCTTAGCAAAAAAAAAAAAAAAAAAAAAACCCGTCCACACTACTTCTATCATAGACTCGTCCCAAGTTTGCAGGGAGCACTGGTGAGCTGACAAACGGCTCTGCTTCAGGGGCAGCTGTATTTTAAACAGGAAAAGACAGCTAAGCAGACTTTTTCCTTCTAATTCTGTTTGGGAACAAAATGTGTCTGAGGCCCTCTCTGGGGAGCGTCAACAACATGGATACCTGCTTTCCTCATAGAAGCACGAACCTAACAGATTCATAAAAGAAGGGCCTCTGATATTAGCAGTTAGGCTGATCGTGCGCTTTGTTTCTCCCTCTGCCTTTTTAGAAGGTCCTCAAAGTTAAGCTAGGCTAATGAGATTCAGGCTGAACTCAAGCTGGAGATAAGAAACGGCCCAAACAAAAACTTCTCATGAAACTTACTATCTCGGCTCTCTAATGAAACTCTCGCATTTCCTCTCTTTGGTGCTTCAATATTAATCATTAATCATGTTTAAAAAACAGAACTATGGATTTAAAGGCAGGCTGAGTCAGAGCATTAGCAAGGCATTAGCAGAGAGCATCAAGAAGAAAACTCTGTTCCTGGAAGAAGAGAGTTCAGTTTTTGAAAAAACAAACAAACAAACAAACACAGTGAAAAGTCAAATATACTTAAGTAGGCGATCTGGTCAGTGACATACCAAGCACAGGGAAGTGGAAAAGGAAGCCACCAGCCTCTGGAAAGTCTGGGAGTCCATGAAACCTCCCGGTGTTGAATTTAGACTTGAGGTAGTAAGTTGAAGTCAATAAATGTTTTTATAGATCATTTTCTAAAACATTAAATGAGAGTTATTTATTTAGATCTAATATGTAAGAGGTAAAACCATAGGTGAAGACAGGTTATTTCTACCCTAGGTTCACAGAGGCATTCCTCTGACCTTGTTTTTGAGTCCCTAAGTGTGCCGGTCTAAGTCCCTGCACCTATGGCTGGATATACTTTTGGAGGAGGATTTTAACAATAGCCTCACTTATTATCATGACTACGTATTTTAAAGATAACTTCAAGAGGTGATCAAGATGACCTCCTGTTTGTTTTTGTTTTCTATCGAGGTTCCTATGTAAAGGAGATTAATAATACCAGTAACACTTTTCTTTTTCTGATTCTACTTAAGGTGCAAGGACCTTATAGCGAATTTTATAAAGCCCATGTTTTCAGCCACTTTACTAGTAACATGTCAGCAAAACCAGAAACATCATCCCTCCCCACCCCTTCCCACCAAACAAGACGCAAATACATTAGTTGGTCTTAGTTTAAATCTTACAGCTCTACGAAAACTTTTTGAAAAATGGATCCTAGCTGAATTTCCTTGAGCCATGGGAGAGGACAGATTTTCCCCATTTCTGGGTCCTGCAGCAATGCAGGGACTGCTTGGGGTAAGAGTGGGAGGAGAGAGCAGTTATATCCACACTTTTAAGATTCTACTCAGTGCACAAGGAAATACGTACAAAGCTGCAGCTTTGCTTGGACAAGCAAACTTTTTGAAACAACTGTGACAGAGAAGCAGTCAAATTAACTGTAACACCTCCATACAACAGAATACTGTCGAAAAGAGCTTGGTGGGCAGAAGTGCAGGCTACGGAACCAGAGTATCCTGTTTTGAATCCAGCCTTGGTTTTTAGTGTCTTTGTCACTTTGGACGTGGTTGTAACCTTTCTTTAACTCAATTTCCTCATCTATCGATACCTAGACCCTAAAGTTATGGTGCAGACTAAATGGAATAATACACACCTGAAATATTACCCATTATTATTACTATGCAGCCAGTAAAAAGAATGAGGTAGATAGGATGTAGAATCTGTACTGACAAGGAGATGTCTATCATACAAATGGGTGAGAGGAAAACATGGGCTGCAGAGCAGTAGGTAATAGCAGTGTGAGAGCAGGGAAGGGAAATCTGAATTCCTGTTCTTTTATGCACGTGGCAGATAAAAGGTTAAAGAACACCCCTGCCATTTTTTGGCACACTGCAAGTTTATGTGCATAAAACTTGGGAAAGGTAGTAAAAACAAATATTAATACTGTATCTCCAAATGAAGAGATCCTCAAAAAACATACTCCTTTGGAAGCCTACCTGTCAACTATTCCCCTAATATGTCTGTCCCTTTCAAAACACAATTATTTTGGATCTATATAGAGTTCTTGGAGTTAAAAAAAAAAGAACTAGATTAAAAAAAAAAAAGAACTAGATAGAGTCAAAGTAAAAACTGGTACATCCACGCAGGAAACCTCCCCACAATTCTCTAATATAAAAAAGTAGTTTCAGGTAACATGGTAAGTCATTCACAGTGTCATAAAAGAACTAGAATAATTTACAGACACGTGGTGTGTGTGTGTGTGTGTGTGTGTGTGTGTTAACCAAGATAAGATATGGCCTTACTTACTGTAAAACACAAAGTGATTCCCAGCACTCAAGAATCATCTACACAGCCCCAACTCAAAACGTGTGGGAGCACTGTGGACACGACAGAGAATGCCATGGAGTGCCCTGAGCACGTCAGCTATTCTAACACGTAGTCACACACCAGGGTATGTCAAAGTGTACAACGGCACAGAAGTAATATATCAATTTTAGGCTAAAAATCAAAGGCACAATATAGATTGGAGGTCCTATTTTAAAGGTGACAATTTGATGGTGTTGAGTAAGGCTTTTGTCAAGATTATCACCTATTGTATACATCTTGAATTGTGCAGCGTTCACTCATTCATTCATTCACTCAGCATTTATTAAATACCTGTAACTACAGTGCTAGAAACAGTCAAGAGCCTATACAAACTTTTACTGGCTGAAACCTGTGTTCCCCAGATATATTAAAAACCTACAAAAGTAAAAGAGTAGTAGAATTCAGAAATATGCTCCTTTCAGTTGACTCTTTAGGTGGGAAAGAGATACTGTTTTTCCTTTAAAAGCACAGATTCTATTGGTTTGATGGATACAGAAAGTGTAAAGCGCTTTGGGGCAAAAATTATCTTTCTAATGGAGCATCAAAGCTGTCTTTCCGATTGTGTCAGCCTTAAACTCCGCTCCTAAAACAGTTCATACCCTAAGAATACAAAGACTATTCATCTATGAAGTACTTGGGTAAGACTAGATACGCTCCACAGGTCCTACAAAGCTTCTAGGCAACTTTAAATTAGCCATTTTAAGACTAACCAGACTGGGAAAAACACACTGGGCAAGGGTCTACAGAACATACAAGAAGCATATTCTCTGATGAGTAGCCTTTCTCCTGCCCCCTTCGCTCTAGACCAATGGCAGGGTTAGAAGGCACGACAGCATGTGGTAGCAATCACAAAGACCAATTTGTTCTGAGCATGTCAAGGTCAATGACATTATGGCTGAGGAGACGGTCTTGAGCACTGGAAGTCTGCAATAGTTCCTGAATGTCACACAGGATCACCTATGGTGTTTGTTTGCCATTTCCTTCATACTAGCTCTCTTAAGAGCTATCTTTCCTGTAGACTTAGAAATATGCAGAAATGCAAAGACCTCATTCTGGTGGTCTTCTGTTGGTCAACAAATAAATGTTATTGATGTTGACAACGTGGGAGGCCCACCAGGAAGTCCAGATGGATTTGTTGAAATAAAACAATTTTTCCTTACTAAAATACATGTTATCAGGAAACTGGTCTCTGGCTGTATCCAGCTGAGGATATACTCTGTCTGTTCTGGCTCTAAAAGAGAAGGAGGAAAGAAAATAATACCTATTTGGTTTGTTTCTTCCAGTTTCAACCTTTTTTTTGACAGATAGAAAAGAGAAACCTAATATTTCTTGCATTTCCCAGACAGGTAAGTTCCAAAGAAAGTCACTTTTGAATAAGAGAGTCTTATGACTTTGCCACCACTTTAACAGTGGGCTAGGAAAATGAACGGAGAGGGGAAATCGGTTGTGTATTTGTCAAAACTTGCTACTTAATCTCTTCTTAGTGTGAACCAGAAGTTTGCTTTTGATTTCTGATGGAACTGGACTTCCTAATCTTTATCCTATCATTCTTTCATTTTTCTTCACATTATTCTTGATGTTTATTAAGTCCCAAGGCATTTTTTCCCCTTCTTAGCCAATGTAAAGACTGAACAATACAATGGGACTTAGATTTAAAGAAAAAAAATCCTGGCATTGTGTTTTCAAAGGTAATTATGTTCTAGATATATTTAATGTAAGGGCTCTAAACTCTGTTTTAAAGAAAGTTACAAAGATGAAGCAACAAGAAATTTTGTTATTTTTAACATGGGTATTTTAGTTTAGAAAGATTCCACTCAATGTTTCCCAAATTCAATGTTTCACATAATGGTCAGTCTTAATATGAATGTGGGAAAAAAAGACAAATCCAAACATGGAATATTATTTTCAAAAAACAGTGAACTAAATGTAAAGGTCCAGTAAAATGTGATATCTAGATTTTTCTGAACTCGTTCACATGACCTTCATTCTATTTATAGAAATGTAGCAATTCCCATTTGAATATAGAGCAATACCTTGTAGGAGAATTTGGTTTAGCACAAATAAACTCGGGGAAAGTGTTGACTTAAAAATAAAACGCTGGAAGAGGAGGGAAGGTTTTCTCCCCCACCAGCCTCTGTGAAAATTTCCGGAAAAGTTGTAAACAAAGGCAGGTTTGGCTCAGACACTGAGTGACTCTGGTGAGCTGAGGAGGATGAAGAGTATATCAAATCTCCCAGAGTGAGGAAATGTTTGTAAAACAGTTAGTAAATCACAGGCAGCCAGGGTCACCATGCTGAACAACCCAAAGGACATGCAGCCAAAACCCCAGCTGTGAAAGAAGGGGGCTGGGCACTGTTCACAGCTTGAACCCCATTTTGAATGATCTCTTGGATCATTCTTTGCCCTTTCCCCTCCGTCACTCAGAGCTCTGATGGCTACGCATTTAATTAGCTCTGGGCCACAGGGCAGTGCTGACTATCCCTCTCCTGATTGACAAGGTGAGGATACCAGTACACTGAAAATGTTCTCTGCAGAGTGATACTGATCGAGCCTTTAGTCCTAGGGACAAAGCTGAAAGTTCCAGCTGGGAAGAAAGAATCACACTCAACCTGAAAAAAAAAAAAGTTGACAAAGATAAACAGAAGGCAAAATATGTTGCTGGAAGTTTCCACGAATTTTGAACTATATGTTCAAGCCCCCTTTGATCACTGTTCTCCTTAACTATTCTATGATACATCTGTTAATTATTCTTTTTCTGATTTTACACAGATGACAATGTGGAAACCGTTAAGTTCTTCATAAACCATCTCTTTTGTGCCCCCATTGTCCCCCAGAAGCCAGGAAGACAAAAATAAAATAAAAATAGGAACGAAGAACTGCTAAGGGAGAGGGAAGGGAGGACGCACTTTGGAAGCCTCTTCTCAACTACTCTGCACAGAAGGTTCTTCCTGATTGGATTTACATTTAGTTCTCTTCATTAATCTTTACTCTCCAAAAATAATTTTTTAAAAAACTCAGGTTCTTTCTCTACACCAAACTCAAGCTGCTCACACAGAGGATGTTACTATGCACTTAAACTATGGTATGAATGAAGGATAATTATTAATGAGTTAAAATTTTTCTTAAAAATGAGAAGTGTGGTGATAAATAAAAGTGTTTGTTTTTCTGCTGGCCAACTGAATGTAAATAAAAAGTAAATAAATGAGGGCACATGTTGTGATGAGCACGGGGTGCTATATGCAACTAATGAATCGTTGAACACCACCTCCAAAACTAATGATGTACTATATGTTGGCTAACTGAGCATAATAAATAAATAAATAGTGTTTCAAATATTGAATGAAAAAAAGGTGGAATAGACAAAAGCATACACCTGCTGATTACAACCAACAGAGACCAAAGATAGGCACAGTAAGGTGTTTACACCGTAGGAAGGAAGGGAGAGAGGGAGGGAGGGAGGAAGGAAGGAAGGGAGGTAGGAAGGGAGGAAGGAAGGAAGGGAGGAAGGGAGGGAGGAAGGAAGGAAGGGAGGGAGGGAGGGAAGGAGGAAGGAAGGGAGGAAGGGAGGGAGGAGGGAGGGAGGGAGGAAGGAAGGAAAGCAGGAAGGAAGGGAGGGAGGGAGGGAGGAAGGAAGGAAGGAAGGGAGGGGGGAGGGAGGGAGGGAGGAAGGAAGGAAAGCAGGAAGGAAGGGAGGGAGAGAGGGAGGAAGGAAAGGAGGGAGGGAGGGAGGGAGGGAGGAAGGATGAAAGGAGGAAGGAAGGAAGGATGGATGGATGAAAGCAGGAAGGAAGGAAGGAAGGTAGGAAGGTAGGAAGGAAGGAAGGGAGAGAGGAAGGGAGGGGAGGAAGGAAGGAAGGAAGGTAGGAAGGTAGGAAGGAAGGAAGGGAGAGAGGAAGGGAGGGAAGGAAGGGAGGGAGGGAGGAGGGAAGGTAGGAAGGTAGGAAGGAAGGGAGGGAGGAGGGAGGAGGGAGGGAGGGAAGGGAGGAGGGAGGGAGGGAGGAGGGAAGGTAGGAAGGTAGGAAGGAAGGAAGGGAGGGAGGAGGGAGGAAGGAGGGAGGGAAGGGAGGAGGGAGGGAGGGAGGGAGGGAGGGAAGGAAGGAAGGAAGGAAGGAAGGAAGGAAGGAAGGAAGGAAGGAAGAGAAGTCTTGAAATTATATAAAAAACTCTTCCCTTTTAGACTGAGGAGGTACAAAAAAAATTTTTTTTAAGAGAGAGGTGATAAACACAGGCATTACAGCAAACCTCGCCAGCAATCATACACAATTTTATATGAGCCCTGGTTCACAACAGAGGAGGAAGACCACCTTAGTCTCAATGCTGATGGTATAAATAGAAACCTGCTTAAAGAAAATACCTTGATTACTTAAAGTGAAACAGGATAGATACATAAGGGTTAGCTTCACTGCTGAAAAGCTACTGGCTTATTATAAGTTATTCAGGCTGTTTATTTCTACCACGGCACATTACTTTTATCCCTTTTGGATCCTCAGACCATGTAAGAGCAACAGGGCATGTGCCGCTGAGTTGTTTTTCTGGGCTGGCTGGCATTGAGTCAGACACACTCTTAGCTCATCTCTCACACTTCTGTCATAACACCAGGTTGATGATGATGCCATATAATTCTCAGTTTTGCTTTGTAAAAAATTCACTTGGCCCATCCAGAGACCAAACAAAATTTGGGGCCCAATGCATTCTTATTCTAACTAATGGAGTAATTAGCCCAGACAGCCTAGAGCAGAAAAACAAGGAAAATCGAGAAGGACTGTAAACCGTGTTGAGAGCTCTAGTTAATGCTTTGAGTAATACTTCAAGGCATTTGAGAAAAGCATAGGCTTTGGAACCAGATCTGGGATCAAATCCTGACTTCCATCTCATAAGCTGTGTTACACTGGGGACACTATCTATCATAAGTTTCCTCCTCTGCAAAATGGAATAAAAAAAAAATCACTACCTACTAAGCGTGCTGGTAGAATGAAGTGTGATACTTCTGAAAGTACCTGGAATGGTATCTGACACATTAAAAATACTCAAAAACATTAGCTTCCTTTTCCCAACTCTCCCCTCATTTCACTGGAAAATACAGAAAAGCTTTCTTTAAAAGTTCATGGCTTTTTCAGACAGAACGTGGAATGTGCTTCATGAAGGGAGCCACACCGTTCTCTCTCACCATTAACCACATCCTGGGCAAACTCTCCGGGACCTCGAGTCTCTCACCTCCTCTAGCACCACATCTGTTATAGTCTAAGTCAAAAGGACTCCGTTAAGCCTCACAGAAGAGAGTGTCCCCGCAATAATAAATGGGCTTGACTCAAACTTTGGATATTTAGCTATTTAAACATGTTGCTCACAGCTCATGTTCTCAGCTTGAGGAATTCCTCTTGGATCCTTTCTTCAGTGGCAATGGAAGGTTTCCACATTACATGCTTTGCCCCCTTATTCAGCTGGCAAGTCAGATAAAATAAAAATAAATTCAGAACAAATACACACATATATACACACTTCAGTGCTATTGTGAGTCAGATAAGTATGTGATTAATACAGGATGGATGTATGATTATCTTTCAGAAGGCTCCTCCCTCCGAATGTGATACTAGTAGATACTTGCAAATGTCAGTCTGCATCCGAGAAGAAATACTGCTGTCATGTTTGATTTTAGGTTTAGGTTAAACTTTATCTTAATTTTTTAAAAGCAAGATCTCATAACTTTAATGGGACTAAAAGACATCTGAATAATGACTTATAATTTTTTACCATCTGTCCGTTTTTGCTCTGTCTGGTGGATGAAGAAACAGTACTTCCTGAGTAAGGATCAAGGACAAATACCTGTCCTGTTAAATGACTCAGAGCTTCCACCTTGGCTTTAAAATCCTATGTGAGGGGTTTTTGTGGTTTTGTTTTGTTTCCTAGGGGGGATATTCATGGACTGTGGCAGGGGTGGAGAGAGGTATCCCATCAAAACAGAGCATGTTCCAATTCTATTTGGAATTTCAGCACTTGAGTATTAGCTCAGAGAAGTTGCTTCATATGGAGAACCATAAATTTGGTCTACCTGTACCTGGCCCTATGGTGGCAAAGGAACAAAACCCAAATACTGGCTGAAACAGAAGCAAGATAATACTAAAAAGATACTAACATAATGAGAGCCGGTCAGTCACCCCACCCTAGTTGAGAATCGGAAGAAATCTGCTCTACTTCTAAATCCCCTCCAATAGGAATGGCTGGTTGCAAAGGATCAGGATGCAGGAGGCTAACAGTCCACACCAGCCCTTCCATGTATCTTCTATCTGGCCCTGGACAAGTTGAAGACCTTTTCTGAACCTCAGGCTCCTTTGCTATGAAATGAAGATAATCTTCTCTAAGTTGATATGGCTATAAAATGATCAAGATGACGATGCTTTGTCAACAGTAAGGGCCATAGGGGTGTTAGCTCTTACTATCGTCCAACAGTATGCTGACCAGGAGGGCAAGAATAAGTGAAACAACTACGTTTATTAACCCAATTCTCACTCACTGAAACCACTCTGACTCCCTCTGATACCTCAAGCAAGTTGTGGTGACCTAAATAAAAACTTTATCATGAAGTCAACAGTAAATTCTAAGGGTCTCTGTTTTTCGTTTTTGAAAGGGAGCATACGAAATAAGGGCCTCAACTTCAAACTGGCTTAGACAGGATGCTGTAGTTAGTTCTGTTAAATTTTTCCCAAGCATGTTTCTATTTAAAATCATCCTTTTGCATTATTCTGGAATAGAGGGCAACCCTTATCTCATCCAAAATTGGTGTTTCCAATTTCCTTATATAACAAGGCTTGAATGTTGTGGAGGAAGTAGGCAAAAACTAAGGAACCAAGAAAGATCAAAAAGCAGGAGACCTATAACCTGTAAGGTTAAGAGGTTATGACCCTAGGGCCCTGAAGTAAGGTGGAAGTCTAGAAAGATGTTTTCAGGTACTTTTAAGCAACTAACTTTCCAGAGCTTTTTGAAAACGGAGATAGGATCTAATGCTTACGACAACATTACTGGCATGAACACACTTAGAAAGATCATAGGGATCCCATCAAAATTAACCTGTCACTGTTGTCTGAGGAAGGAGGTATAGCATTAGTAATTCATTACCCTTTGCATTCACTGTTTGAAATCAACATCTGTCCATCCTGGAAGTATTTCTTTTGACTTACTCATCATAGTTTTTATCCTAGTCCCAAACCTTTGGCAAGGCAGAGTCAGGCCACAAAATTAAAAGAATAAATATGATGAGATAACCACATTGCATCACATGCACACCTAAACAATGGTGTCAATCACATCCTAAGTTTGGTTGTGATAGGTACTATTTGCCTTTACACTAGGAGAGGAAAGCTGCTGTCAGTATAATGTCAGGATGTCATCAATACAACACCACATAGTGGTCTCCTCCGTTTTCCCACTAGTTGATAGGGAAGTAGCTGTAGCTGTGACAGAATGGAGAGGAAAGAGTAAGGCTGGCTGGTGTCATATACATTCTGTCCAACAGAACAGATATAAACATATGTCTTAAATGGTTGTACGTGGTACACAAGTAGCTAAAATAGGAGGAGGAAACAGAAGGAAAAAACACCTTCCTGGGATATCCCAGCAAGAGCACAATGTATTATGGCCTGGGAAAGTTTTAAGAAACATAAAAATAAGATACAGAGTTGCTTTAGCTAAATTCAGAAAGCTTCTACCAAATAACCTTTTTTCACTAAGAATTACAAAATAGAGAAAATGTTTGTGTCAGTTATATAGCACTAGTAATCAAAGTATGGTAAAATATATTCATAGTCTTTGGAGCTTGTAAACATATATTAAAGACATCAGCCATCAGGGAAGAATCAGTGATTTCTAAGTATCATTATCTTAAAAGCTTTAGAAACATTCACCTTTCAAACTTCCAATTATGTTAAACTGATCTGCATCAATCTAAGGAAATGTTTAGAATCTCAGAGTCAGGAAATTGAACCACTAGTTCTTAAATTCTGAGCACACCTCTAAGCCTCTGTCTTGCTTTTATATTTCGTGTTTGTAGATAAGTGCTAAAAAAATGTTTCAGATGAACAATGTATTCAAATTAAACAGATTAACCAGAAGTAAGTGCACAGAAACTTCTAAAAAAGAGGGCCAGATACCAGCATAACAATGATAACTTGCCAGAAACACCTTCACCATACTGTCACTCTCCTACAAAACATAACCCAACTGGTATGTAAATTAAGGTAATAAAAAGTAGCTCCCCCAACAAAATTTAGCACAAAGTGGCTGTAGGTAGTCGAGAAGAAAACATTTAAATGACAGAATGATTTCAAAATCAACATTTCGTGTAACTTATTTAAATTTCACATCAGCCAACGTCGACTAGACACTCATATATGCAAGACTCAGTGGATACAACCATGAGTGAGATCTAGTTTTCATGCCCTCCAAACGCTTAAAATCTAGTACTACCACATAGCAGGGATAGACTCCTAACACAGTCCTAACACACTTACTTTGTTACTTATCCATGGAAATACCTGACTAAAACATAATCTAGAAGCCATCAGAATACTTAATAAAATGTTGATGCTTTAGCAACATTTGCTTTGATATTCTAGGGCCACAGAACAAAGTGGGAAGCAAGTGCGGTTGCATAGTAAATCTGGGTACATCTGGGATCAGCAGACGGCACTGATGATTTCAGGCTTCTGCAGGTCTTTATCCAGCGTGGCCTAGCCCACTCTCCTTCTTCAGTACAGGGTCTGTATGCACGCATACCTGACTAGGGGTCCGCAGCATCCTCCAGCTGCACATTCTACCTTGGTGATCTCCAGTACTCTGGCAGTAAGATGAGAGGAAGTATATTAGATGATCACTAAAAGTTCCTTCTAGCTGTGACATTCTATGAATAGAGCTAAAATGTTTGTTTCAGGCGGATCATTACAAGAACGAAAATGTATTATTTAACTTCTGCGTCAGACGAGCATTCTCTAAGACAACGTCTCCTTTTTGGCAAAAAGACCCTAATTTATGTCTCTTTATGGATTCCAATAGCATGAGCTCATCCTACACCTAAAAAATGTATTCATTATGTAAGCTTTCCCTTAAGCAAATAGAGGGCTGGAGAGGAGGAAAGTGCTGCTTGCCATTCAATTTGGCTTCAGCAGAACTTTCCATTATTAGGGAGGAGGCTGCCCATTTCTAGATAATGAGAACAAATTTTTCATCATCATGGTGGTGTCTTTTATTTCACTATGTCACTCTGGAAGAGTTTGAAAGTCATATACTCTCCACCTTTGCCTCTTGTAGCAACAACAGGTTATAAAAATAGTACTTTGTCTCCTGGTATGCAACCTTAAGATGAACTCGGGAAAATGGTATTCGTTATCCTGTTGGATATATTAGATGTGCAATAACGATGTATTATAAAGCAAATCAAATTACAAAAATGAACCCTATCCCTTGGATAAAGTTCTGGGAAGGAGCCAACACCACAATTATTATCTTCTCTAGCATTGAATGTTCTACATAAGTGTTTGGAAGATGTAAACAGGATATAAATCTGAGATCAGTTCTTCAATCTGTCTACAAATAACCATGACATTATATATAAACTCGACTTTAGAGCATATATGCTTTCTGTTTAAGCAGTTAAGAAGTGTATTAGACACTATGATAAACAGAAAAAAAATGAACACCGATAAATGCAAGCCTTCCGTCTCGGAAAGTCTTCCCTTATTTGATTAAGGTAGGTGAAAAACAGAGCAGTCATGCTTGTAGCCTTTCTTCCTTTTTCCTTTCCTCTCCTCTTTTCATTTCTAATGCGAATCGGAAGTCTATGTGGAGCAGTCTGGCTAGCCCCAGTCTAACCTCCCCATCTGGAAGGGGACTAACCAGCCTTGGGGCTACTTCCAACCCTTCCCAGCTGTTGGGTTGGGGTTTTTTGTTTTTGTGGGCTTGAGAAAGCATATTTATATAAATGATTGCCATATCCTTTGCCAGCTGTTGACCCTGCTCTTGTCCCGGTTGGGGCATGGTTTTCATTTTTAGCGGCCACAGACTGGAACTGACCCTGATAGAGTTAGCACGCTATGCAAACAGCTTTACGCGCTATTGCTGTGACAGTTCAGACAATGGATGCACAGTGTAATCCAAGGGACCGGTGTTTCCCTTTGGGCAAATGTCACAGAATCCAGAGCTGGAAGTATCAGTTGAAAAAATAAATTCTGAGATGCACTGTGTTATGGAATAGCTTCTCTTCAGTAATTCAGACTGCAGTGATCTCAACTAGGGTCAGAGCAAGAATTTATCAGCAGCAACATGTATGAACATGTTCATGTACGAACCCAAAAAGTTCTCTAGATGGATCCGCAGAGGCAACTGCCTGTATACTTATGTGAGAGGTAAAAAGAAATTGTATTTTCAGTTTGAAGACTATATCTATCTGCTTCCGATGTTACGGTCCATAAATTTTAAAAAATTAAATTCTTGTACTTGAATAGGACAAAAAGAAAAATCAGTCTGGGTTTTTGATCATTACTATAGCCTACCAATAATCATTCCTAAAGATCCAATCAGATCACTTCTTATGCTCATAACCAACCAGAATAAATCCATGTTTAATCTGTGGATAACTGTAGACACAGTGAACTAGAAAGTTTAGAAATATTCTTAGGGAGAGAACAATTGGGAGAAGGGGACCCACAGGGATGAGGGAAGAGTATTCCAATTAAGGACAATTTATCCTGAACAACGAATATTTCGTCTGCAGTTAAATGGGAATAAGAGAATGAGCAACGTATTTTTACAACTTTCATAAATTGTATTAATTCTTTCTGGCCATAAGGACCAGTGGCATATGTGGAGAATGGAGACATTTAATTAAAAAGAACATGATTGTTGATGCTTCAAGTGATACAACTACCGAAACGAGTTTTCTAATATTTGATAATTTACCAGGTCATTTAGTCATTGAAACAGATTATTATTTAGAGAGTCTAACTGTAAATGAAAAGTAGCAAGATAGCTTGTCAAAAAGAAGTCCTGTATTAGGTTTTCCCCTTCTCTGCTGTCAAGCCTGCAGGCTGGCTGGCTATGGCAGATGGAGACTGCCATACGTAACTGTAATTAAAATGTGAACCCCATCTTAGAGGTCAGAACAGAATAGTTGACAAATAGGGAAGCTGGGAGATGGAAAGAGAAAATATTTCCTGACATAGACATTTTCAGTCTTTGAAAAACAATCCAAAAGGAAATTCAGCCTATGAATTTAAGCGTCACATATTTAGTATATCTTTTTAAAATCCTCAGAAGCTTGAGGTCTGGAATTGCTTTAAAGGCAGCTCAGAATTTCAATCAGCTTTAGCACAATGAAAATTTCAAGCGCTGGTGGAATTAACTGATGGGATCTTTGAAGCTTCTATGAGCTCTGATTAACTAATGACAAAATCTGTGAAATTACAAGGCAATATTTTCTTTCTCTGACATAAATCTATGTTGAATAATGAGGAAAAGAAAATGCAGCCATTTGTTGCTTACAGCTCCTGACTGAAATTTCACACCACTGGTATAAGCTAATGGCACAATCTCTGGATATACTTCTTTTGTAAGCAAAATATAATTCGATTTTTAAAAATTCAGTATTATATCTCCAGTCTTTTATATTAATTATTGATATATTTGGGCTTATTTCTACCATCTTATTTTGTATGCTCTGTTCTTCTGTGCCCACTATTATTACACTTTATTTATTTACTTTATTTCTATTGCAGTTTTCTATAATCATTTTTTCTCTATATGTTTGAAAGCTACAGACTTTATCTTTGTTAATGGTTTACCCTTAATTTTCATCATACTGCACACAACTATTAATTTCCCCAAGTTATTCAATAACACAGTATTTGTCCTAAATATGCTTTAATTGCCACTGAACAGCACCATGCCTTCCTTGTCATTTTGTCTGGGGTTTTAGTTTCATACCAATATATGATCACATGAAAGTTACTATTATTATATTACTAACATTCAAAGTTAATTACCAACATAATTCTCTACAGTGCATGTAACACTTTACCTCTGTATTCACATTGTTGTGGTGAAGTACTTCTTTAAAGGGTTTTCTTTTCAGCAAGACAGTGTGGAAGTACTGAATGATAACTTTAGCTGGGTATAGAATTGTAATTTAAGAATTATTTTTGCTCAGCACTTTGGTATATTATTCCATTGTTTTCTGGCATCTAATGCCATCCAATGAAAGTCTATGATCTATATAATTTTCATACCTATGTAGGTAATATGTCTTTTCTATCAGCTTTTTAAAAATCAATGGTCTTTAATTTTACTATAAAGTATATAGATATGAATTTATTTACATATATTCTGCTCAACACTCAAGTTACACCTTCTTTTTTTTTCTTAAAGATTTTATTTATTTATTTATTTGAGAGAGAGAGAGAAAGCATGAGCAGCGGGGAGGGGCAGACGGAGAGGGAGAAGCAGCTCTTCCCCCCTGCCCCTTACCCCCCCCCCCCCCGGGCAGGGAGCCCGACACAGGGCTTGACCCCAGGAGCCTGGGATCATGACCTGAGTTGAAGGTAGACGCTTAACTGACTGGGCCTCCCAGGCACCCTCAAGTTATACTTTCAATCTGAGGACAAAATCTCTCCAATTCTGTAAATTCTTAGTTATCATGTGAATATCGCTTCTTGATCATTCTATCTTATTATTTGGAAACTCTTATTAGGTATATATTGAAGTTTATAAACTCCTTGTTTCTTAACTAGTCTTCTACATTTTTTTTTAAAGATTTTGTTTATTTATTTGACAGAGAGACAGTGAGAGAGGGAACACAAGCAGGGGGAGTGGGAGAGGGAGAAGCAGGCTCCCCGCTGAGCAGGGAGTCTGATGCTGGGCTCGATCCCAGGACCCTGGGATCATGACCTGAGCCGAAGGCAGATGCTTAACTGACTGAGCCACCCAGGCATCCCAACTCTTTCACATTTTTTATCTCTGTGCTGCTTTCTGAGAACTACTATCTAAAGATACATTCTGAAATTGTTACTGAGTTTTAAAATGTCAACGTCTTTACTATTTTATTGCTAATATTTTGAAGTGTTTTTTAATATTCACTTGTTCTTATGTCTGCTGGCTTTGTTTTATAATTTCTTGTTTTATAAAGCTATTCTTTTATATTTTTAAGAATCTGAAATATAAAGAGTTTTTTCAGATTATATTATTTTCCTTTCATCTGAGTGAATTCATCTCTATCTTCTGAC
The DNA here is from genome assembly GCF_003265705.2 of Callorhinus ursinus. Lineage (NCBI taxonomy): Eukaryota > Metazoa > Chordata > Mammalia > Carnivora > Otariidae > Callorhinus > Callorhinus ursinus. The sequence continues at coordinate 11,614,839 of NW_027397096.1, read as the reverse complement.
TTTATTGTCTGTCTTTTTTGGTATTAATGCATTACTTTATTTTATGGATTTTGACATTTGATCTGTAGGCTCATCTTCAGTCTGAGTTACAGTGAATTCTTTTCACTTTCTCTATGAGTATACCACTCCCTATCTTCCAGTTTAATGGTTACCTCTATGGAATTCCTAAAACTCCAGTCTAGAATTTGGTCTTATATTGAGTAACTAGGGATCAGATTCCTTGCTAATATTGGGGAAAATTAAAATCAGAAAATGAGTCAGTTCCTAAGGCTGTCATTGTCTTCTTACCTCCCTGGGCATTCAATTTCAAATAAGCCATAGCTCTTGGCAGCAGTCCCCAGCAGCTTTCATTAGACATTACTTGGTCCCAAATGGAGCACTCTGCAGAAGCCTAACTCCCAGCCACTTGAACCATCTTTCAGACATTAACACCCATACTCTCCACGTCTTGGCCCTTAACATTTCTGTTCCAACTTTGGTCCATGGAGATGTTTGTCTTATTTTTTTTTTAAGATTTTATTTATTTATTTGAGAGAGAGAGAATGAGAGATAGAGAGCACGAGAGGGAAGAGGGTTAGAGGGAGAAGCAGGCTCCCTGCTGAGCAGGGAGCCCGATGCGGGACTCAATCCCGGGACTCCAGGATCATGACCTGAGCCGAAGGCAGTCGCTTAACCAACTGAGCCACCCAGGCGCCCTGTTTGTCTTATTTTTGAGCTTTGTCATGGCTTATACATTTTCTTTTCTGTTGTTTTCCCTCTTTTATTTTTCTAATAGTTTATCATCAAGGTATAGACTTATAACATCATTTTACTGAAAGAGTTTCCTCAACCAACTTTTTAGTAGTCTCTAAGTCATTAACCTTTTGATTTTCTTCTAAGCCAAGAGGGCCTTATTACTGCTATATCATAGATACTTAGATATGCAAGCCATGCTGAAAACTTCTTATAATTTATAATTATAATCAATTTCTTATACTCTTAATTATTCAAGTACTGAGTGAAAAACACTTTCGGGGTGCCTGCATGGCTCAGTCAGTTAAAAGTGATTGACTCTTGATTTCAGCTCAGGTCAGGATCTCAGAGTTGTGAGATCAAGCCGCAGGAGTTTAAGATTCTCTCTCCCTCATCCTCTGCCCCGCCCACTCCTCTCTCGAAAGAGAGAGAGCTAGAAAGAGAGAGAGAGAAAGAAAGAAAGAAAGAAGAACGAAAAACACTCAAAATATATCCTCTTAAATGATCAAAACAAATAAAACGTATTCAACATCAAAAAAATGCAAACTTAAAGCAAAAGACACCACTTTTGCATAATGGGTTGGCAAAAAGCTCAAGTTAAGAGAGAGAGAGTAAAGAGAAACCATTCTCTTACATTTATATGGCAGCACAAACCTGACAACTGTTTGAAAAGTGATTTGGCTAACATACATCACAAGCCCTAACAGAACACATACTTGATGGATCAGCCATTCTACTGCTGGAAAATATATCCTGAGAAAATAATAACATAAATGTACCGAAATGTACAAGGAATTCATTGTTTATAAAAGCAAAAAACAAAGCTAACAATAGCAAAACAAACAAAAGCAAAGGAACAAATAAAGTATTTATTAACAAGAGACTGGTTAAATAAATTACAGAAGACTACATGGTCACTTTAAAAATATACTCATACACACAGATGAGAGGCGAAAGGTTATACCAAAATGTTAACTCCAGAAGTACGTTAATGGGTAACTTCTATTTTCTTTTTCTATGGCTACGATATTAAAATTTTTATTGTTACTGGACCATGTATGTATATCTCTATAAAGAGTAAAAATTAAGCAGAGGTGAGAGGAGTAATTACTCTTAAATGTACAGAAGGCAAGTGAAGGGAGATAATATGAGCTTGAGGCCAATCAACTGAATCCCTTGACTGTCTTTACCTGTAAATATATCCCCATCCACCTAGAATTATTTCTTCCTATTATATAAATCAGAGCTTCCTTCTTTTCAAGATCTCTAACCCAACCTCCTCCTGGTTGCTCAGGATCTTGCTCTGTCAGGCATCTGATCTCTCTTTCATTTCTAATTCACTGCTCAATTCTGCATCCTTCACTCAGACTATAAATAAACTCAAGTTTTTTCAAAGAAAAAAAAAAAACTCTTGAAAATGACATCCCATGTCCTATTTTCTCACTCACTACTCATTCCAATTCACTCCATAATTAGTAGTAAGTGTGGTTCTCATTCTGACTGCTATACTTGAACTATTCTTGCTAATGCCTCTCATGACTCGCTAATTGCTAAATTCAATGTATATTTCTATCGTTATCATCCAGGACCATTGTACTATCCTATATTTAATGACACTGCTGGTTGAAATCCACCCCCTGACCATGACTTTCGGTGGTAACGTATTTTGGGTTTTAGTCTTGATTCTCTGACAGCCTGTTCTGAACAAATCATCCTTCGCAGGCCTCTAATGTCTCGCTGATACTCGGGGTCTGCTTGTGACCCACTATTTTTCTCATTCCATACACTTTTCTCTTTCATCTACACTGATAACTCCCAAATTTTTACTCAGGGCCAGGTAGTCTACCTTGGTTCTTACAGGTACATCACTTTCAATACTCCTAAAATTAAAAATATTGAGTTCCCCCATTAATCTGCTTCTCCCCTTATATCTTCTCTTCCATTCAATTAGCGTAAACAGAAACCTGAGACTTATATTAAACTCCTCCCCCTTCCTCACGTCTGATATCCAATCACCATGTCTGACAATGTTTACTCCTAAACACTTCTCAACTTTCTACTCTTCTCCACTCTCTTTTCATTTCTGTTTACCACTGACCTAGGTCAGGTCAATACTATAGGTGGTCTTCCTGACTCCGGTCTTAACTTTTCTTCAAATCTGCCTTCTCTACAGCTACCAACTGGAGCGTTTTGTAACGTATATAAGTGCTAAATCATTATGCTGTACACTTGAAATGAATATATGTCAACTACAATTAAAGATTTTAAAACGATAACAAATAAATAATAAAATCAAAAAAGGTCAAAAGAAAAAACAAAATAAAATGCAAGCATGATTATATCCTTCTTCTTCTGTTTGAAACCCTTCTCTATTCCTTATAAGATATAATCCAAACTTATTAACTAACACACACACACACACACACACACGCAGTTCTGGATTCATCTCTTTTAACTCTCTGCCTAGGAATTTATATTATGGCAACGTCAACCTCCTTATGAACCCTTTGAATACACTGTTATTTTTCTCGGCTCTATAACTTTACTTATGCTACATTCTCTACCTGGATTGCTCCTCATTCTGGGTATCTTATCTCTAGAAAGCTTTGCTTAAATATTCTCTACCTTCCTCAACACCAAGCATGTAACAGAACTTAACAACAAAGGGCCTACCAGATGAAATCTACTGTTCTTTACTGTATATCATATTATTAGAAATCCAGTGGATTTTAATCTCTTACCATAGGTTTGATATATTTGAAATTTTTATGTATATATGTTACCTCCTCTCCTTCTTTTTATACGTTAAGCTCAACACTGCACTCTGAGAAGTCTGCATTAAGGAACTTTCCCTGCTTGTTATACCTTTCACCCACAGTGTACTCATTATACGCTTATTCACAGGCTAAGACCTACGACTAAGGTTACAGAGAGAAACAAGCAAATCACCAGTAGCAATAAAGTTTTTTAAAGGCAACTAAAATCTCCTTCTAGTAATCAAATGAGCCAAGACATAAGAGAAACAACTTGGGTATAAAAGACCTAACAGTGACCAAGCAGCCAGAGCAGGCTTGTGGTTTATACCAAAATATAAACCAGGAACTGTGTGGAAATTCTCATGAGGAAACTCCACAGAGAACACTTATTACATGACAGTTGACGAAACTACATTATAACAGGTGATTCTTTTTGCTGAAGAGTAGAGAGAACAGGAAGGTTTCAGATATCAGGGCACCAATTAAATAATCCCTAAACTTGAAAATAACAACAACAACAAAAACTGCCAGTTTAAAAGCTGGACATCATTTAATAGCAACAAGAGCAAGGAAGAAAGGCTGTCTCAGGAGAGAACGCATCTCTGAAATCCTAAAATTCTGCTTTGTGTTGGTTAGTTTGATATGTAAATATGTGGGGGGAAAAAACCTTAAAAGTTGAAAACTGTAAAAAATAGCAGCATTTGTATGTTGGGAAATGGATGTTAAAGGATACAAAATTTTTTAAATCTTAAAAAAAGTTCACATTGCTTCATGGACTAGGAAGAGGGGCTAGAAAGAGATCTGGATAGAAAAAACACCTCTATGAAAACTTAAATAAATAAAATTTGATCAGAAAAGAGAGATTCTTTTAAAATTGGGAGAGATTAATCTGGCATGTTACACAAATAGGAGGAAATCTACTAAAAAGAAAAAAAAGGAAAAAAACTTAGCTGCTAATCTTAGGTTAATAGCAAATGACCCCATCCACTCTTAACCTCAAAGACTGACCTCTTGACCCACAGCCAGTGGCCCTGTTCAGAAACATGTTGCCACCAGAGTAAATAAAAAGAGAACATAACGTGCTGAAATTGTTACTGCTAATGACAAGTGACACACACTTTATCCTTCCAATGAGCAAAACCATCAATAAATAACCCTGAACATGTTTAACAATATTCTTCTGGATTTTAGTTTCCTCTCATGTGTTTGTTAAGTTTTTATTTATTTATTTATTTATTATGGGGAAATTAGTATTCTTAGCCCTGGGCATTTCAGAAGGAAGTTTTTTTGAGTACAGACTATAAATGTAAGGGAAAATCCCCATGGCAGGATGTGTTGCTGATCAGTCTACTCAGTAATTCATACCCACGCTCTCTTTCACTGGGCATGGTCCATACTAAAAGATAAATAATAAGACAGGAGTTTCACAGACATACCAGAATTCTAGCCTAGAACACACGTCACAGACATCAAGTCCAGAGACAGGAAACTCTAAAAGCCTGATATTTTAAATTCTTAAAATTTCCTACTGAAGAGTCTATCTTGATGTCACCGATAATGCTTAAAAGCTTAGATATAGTTGATGTTGCCAAGGTGATTCTATAAAAATCAACATGTAGAAACTGAGAGCACTACAATATTTTTGAAATTTTGAACACTGCCCCATTTATAAATAAAGTTTACTTCAGTTTTTTTTCCGCTCACCCAAATATATATTGCATAAAACATTTCTTGAAGGATAAAGAAACTGATAGTATTGTTGGCCTCCAAAGAGAGGAATTGGGTAGCTGGGGGACAGGGGCAGAAGAAAGGCTTTTCATTATGTACTCTTTTGTATGTTTTGAATTTTGAACATTAAAATTAAAAACATGAAAAATTTTTTAAAAATTCAAATGAATAAATAACACAAATTATGAGCCTATCTATAACCAAATTCAGAGAGCAGGAAAAAACATATTTAAGTATGAAAAGATATGAATTCCAAACAGGAAGCAGGCTCTGAGCTAGGCAGTATAGATTCTCATGGGTAGACTAGTGAAAAACAGAGGTACAATATAGGGACAGATAACTCATTTTAATAAAGTTAAACCTTAATACAGGCCAACAGGTTAAAAATGACTTTATAGAATGTATGTGAATCTGCACATAAGATGTAGTACAAAAAAATAATAATTTAATGGAATAGAAAGAGTAGTACTACATTTTTCAAAGTAGTTGCCTCTTAGGTGGAAAATAAAAATTACCTTTCAGCCTCCACCCTGTCTCCTCACCTCTCCACCAGGAATACTATGTAGTAAATGTACAGATGGAACCAAACTGTGTATATACAATTGTGAATGGACTATTTTCTTCTATTTTCTTCTTACGCAGTATTTCCAACTTGAAGATAAAAAAAAAAAAAATGAAGGCTTTTGACCACAGTTATAATTGTAACCAAACACGAACACATAAAGTAATATAATCCACAGTTCTCAGAGATAAAATTATGTTTAACTGTAAAAAGCAACCAGTTTCTCTCCATTTCTCACTCAAATTTTTATTTTTGTAAAATGTTTTCTGCTTTAAAGTTGTTCAAGAGTGAAAGATGCTTTGACATGCTTTTAATTGATTCGTTTTACACTCAAAGGGAGGATAACAGTGATTTGTGAAAGGATTTTTTTTTTCTGTCTTGCACACATCTCTCATTTGTCCATCTTAATTCAATTAAAGGAAATAAGGACAGTTTGACCGATGAATGAACCATATTTTAACCGAGGACACTTCTATTTAAACTGGAGTGTATCAACCACTGTAATTGTCAGTTAGTTACTTCCGATCTCTAACTTTTGTTTTCAGAGGTCACAGCATGGTCATGGAAGAGAAGAACATACTAGAATATGGATAAGTATTTAAACCATTAGCCCATCAGCTATTCAAAGAAAGAAAAATTTTAATTATTACTGGTCTTACATGGAGATAACTCCACCTGACTAGTAGCTTTTGTTGTGCTAAAGGCCTATAAATTCAAATACAAGAAAACTTGTACTTGTTTTCATTGAAAAAAGTAGGCACAGTTTTATTATGCTGGGCCTTATAGTTTCTGGTTAAGTTTTGTTGTTGTTGTTGCTTTAATTAGCTTGAGAGGGGCATTAATTTACCTTCAATTAAACTTACCTGTTTTAAGTGTTGAGTTTGATGAGGGTTTGTTTTTTTTTAAAGGGTATATAACATGTAATCCATCACCACAGTCAAGATATGGAGTATTTCCAACACTCCAAAAAGTCTGCACATGCCCCTTCGGAGTCAATTCTTGTCCCCCCAACTCCTGGCCCCTGCCAATCACTGATCTGCTTTCTATCTCTATGGTTTTGCCTTTTCTAGAATTTCATATAAATGGAATCATGCACTGTGTGTTTTATGTCTGTCTTTTTTTAACTTAACCTAATGCTTTTGCAATTCATCCACGTGGCTGCATGTATCATCAGTAGTCCCTTTTTATTGCTAAGCAGGGACAGAGCACAGTTTGGTCTCTTCACAAACTGATGAACATTTGGTTTGTTTCGAGGTTTTGGCTATTATGAAAGAAGCTGCAATGAACATTTGAGTACAAGTCTCTGAATAAACATATGTTTTCATTTCTCTTGGGTAAATACCTATGAGTGGACTAATGGAATCATATGGTAAATGTATATTTATAAGGACCTACCAAACTATTTTATTAAGTGGCTCTACAATTTTTCATTTCCAACAATAATGTATAAGGGTTCTGCAGTTTCTCCACATCCTCATCAACATTTGGGATTATCAGTCTTTTAACCTTTAGCTATTCTCATAGTGTATAGTTTCATTTTCCTCGAGTCTAACGTCAGAGCATCTTTTCATATATTTGTCACTTTATCTTCTTTGGCGAAGTCTCCTTGCCCATACTTCAAATTGTGTTTCTTGTTATTGAGTTATAAGAGTTCTTTATGTATTTTGCACATGATTCCTTTATCAAATAGAATAAATTGTTGTTGTTTGTGGGACTTATGTTCCAAAAAGTCACCTGAACACTAAGTAGTGAATACTGAAATTTCCTAAGGGAAAAACACAGCAAGCTTCCTGTGAGCTTCTGGTCACAATATTTTCATTAAATAAAATGCCATTCACATTATATGGTTCATTTGCCAATGTCTCATCAGCATTGAAAACTAGTCTCAAAAGCACTGAATGGCCAACAGGCAAATAAAAAGGTGCTCAACATCACTAAATATCAGGGAAGTGCAAATCAAAACCACAAGATATCACCTTATACCTCTAAGTAAAGCAATTATAAAAAAGACAAAAAATAACAAGTGTTGGTGAGAATATGGAGAAGAGGGAACGCTTGTACACCACTGGTGAGAACACAAACTGCTGTAGCCACTGTGGAAAACAGTATGGAGTTAAAAAATAGAGGGGCGCGTGGGTGGCTCAGTCATTAAGTGTCTGTCTTCGGCTCAGGTCATGATCCCGGGGTCCTGGGATCGAGCCCCATGTCGGGCTCCCTGCTCCGCGGGAAGCCTGTTTCTCCCGCTCCCGCTCCCCCTGCTTGTGTTCCCTCTCTCACTGTGTCTCTCTGTCAAATAAATAAATAAAATCTTTAAAAAAAAGTTAAAAATAGAACTACCATATAATCTACCAATTCTACTTCTAGGTATTTATCCAAAGAAAGCGAAAACATCAATTTGAAGTGATATATGCACCCCTATGTTCATTACAGCATTATTTATAATAGCAAAGATATGGAAGCAATCTAAGTGTTCATCAATAAATGAATGGATAAGGAGGATATATATTCATATATACATGACTCACCCATAAAAAAGAATGCCATTTGTGACAACATGGATGGACTTAGAGGGTACTATACTATTTGAAATAAGTCAGACAGAGAAAGACAAACACCACAGGGTTTCACTTACATGTGGAATCTAAAAACAAAACAAACAAACGAAACAAAACAGAAACAGACTCATAGATACAGTAAACAAACTGTTGGTTACCGGACGGGTTGGGAGGGGGCAGGTGAAAGGGGTTAAGAGGTACAATCTTCTTCCAGGTATAAAATAAAGAAGTTATGGAGATGTAAAGTACAGACTTCTGGTGGGGATCATTTCATCATATATTAAAATACTGAGCCACTATGATACACACCTGAAACTAACAGGATATTGTATGTCAATTACATTTTAATAATAATAAAAAAGCATCTGAAAACCTGCTCATCTACTTAACCTTTTCCCTAATACTTAGTGGATATTTTTTAAATTCTTCTGTAACCTTCCAATCTGCAAAACCGGCTTGATTACAAATTTAGCATTTTTGTGCTGTACAATCTTTTGAAATATGCAAGCCAGCCAGCACTAGTCAAAATGGCTGTAAGGTTTTCCTGCCCGTGGGTAACACGACTATAAAGCTCTTTTCAGTTTTAGCTCTTACTTTAGATTTAGATGATAGAATTAATATTTTAGAATTAATTTTTATATAACTTTACCTGTGATTCCCCAGGGGTAAATGACCTTTTAACAATACTGTCCACCACAATTTTTATCAGTCGTCATCTCCTAAATCCACAACTTTAGCTGCTTGTCCATCTTTTCCAGAGCTTTACAAAGCACTATAGATGCTACTCTAGCATTTCGCAGGGCAGTCGTACGTACTCATCAATGAATTCCTTTTCTTTTCTCAATATGTATTGTATTGTTAATTCATTAACATTGTACTCATGGCCAACAGAACTATAACTCATACCTGAACCAAGTTTAGGTAACATACCTATTTTTTTTCCAGAAGGCACCTTGCAGCCTTCTCGCTCTCAGGAACACTAGACAACACTTCAGCACTATGCTTGGGTGTTGTTTTAAACAGAAAATCACCAGCAAAAGCACAAAAATGCAAACAATGTGCCACTAAATAGATCAGAAAAAGGACACCTACCCATAGCATAAGAGTTCAAACAAGAAGGCAGAGCAAGTGTTCCATTGTTTGAAGTCAGCCAGGAAAGTGCATGTCAGGCAACTGAAATGTTTTGCAGCTTTACCCCATCTGCCCATGAAAGCACAGCAAACGAGTATTGTTATGGGGTTATAAATTAATTTCAGTAAGTAGGTGAACTCGCAAATACAGAATCTGTGAATAAGGGGACCAAATGTTTATGTTCTGCAAAGATTTTCTTCCAGTATGTGGCTTGCCTTTTCATGTTTTTTACAGATTGATTTATTTATTATTTTAGAGAGAGAGAGAGCATGCGGGGGGGTGGGGGGGGAGGGAGAGAGAGAATCCCCAAGCAGACCCCCACTGAGCCTGGAGCCTGACAATGGGCTTGATCCCAAGACCCTGAGATCACCACCTGAGGGGAAATGAAGTTTAACCAACTGAACCACGCAGGTGTCCCGCCTTATCATTTTCTTAACAATGGTTTTCCAAGGGCAAGTATTTGCAATTTTGCCTTATTATCAATTAGTTTTTCTGGTTCAAGGTTTTGAATCCCATCTAAAAATCTCTGCTTAATTAAGAATAAAAACATGCGGGGCGCCTGGGTGGCTCAGTCGGTTAAGCGTCTGCCTTCGGCTCAGGTCATGATCCCAGAGTCCTGGGATAGAGCCCCACATCAGGCTCCCTGCTCAGTGGGAAGCCTGCTTCTCCCTCTCCCACTCCCCCTGCTTGTGTTCCCTCTCTCGCTGTCTCTTTCTCTGTCAAATAAATAAAATCTTTAAAAAAAAAAAAAAGATTTATTTGAGAGAGCACACAAGCAAGAGAACGAGAGAGAGAGAGAGGGAGGACGAGTGTAGGGGGGAAGGGCAGAAGGGAAGGGCAGAGGAAGAGGGAGAGGGAGAAGCAGACTCCCCGCTGAACAGGGAGCTGGACATGGGGCTCAAACCCAGGACCCTGAGATCATGACTGGAACTGAAGGCTGAAGGCAGAGGCTTAACCACCTAAGCCACCCAGGTACCCCAAAGAGAAAGCTCTTTCTTACTAATATGAAATAACATACTGAAAACACATTTGTCTAACGGCGCCTGGCTGGTTCAGTGGGTAGAGCATGTGACTCTTGATCTCAGAGTCGTGGGTTCAAGCCCCATGTTGGGTGTAGAGATTACTAAGAAAATAAAATAAATTTGGGGGAAAAAAAGAAAACACATTTGTCTAAAAAATCACAGTTAAGACCAGGTTTAAGCCTTTGTTTCTATGAGGCTCTTGCCAATGAATTTTCCTATCATGAACACCTTGGCCACTGATACATGAAATGTGTAAATGTGCAAATAAGTAAAGTTTTCTAAAAGCCAGAAACTATACATTTTTAAATGAAGGAAATTTCTTAATGGAAAACAATAATAGCAAAAAATTTTAAATGACATTTAATACTTGAAGAGTAGGAGGACCTCAAAAGGTTCTTCTATTAAGGAAACATTTCCTTCAACAAGTCACAATTAGAATGAACACATGGAAAAGGTGAGTTCATTAAAACAAACACAAAAACCCAATCTCCTTTCCCTCTAAAATGACACTGAAAGTACCAGTATATGTTGGTGTTCGGCACACAGCCCGCAGACTCATGCCAAGATAAAGGCTAAGAAAGCTGAAATGAACAGGGTCCACAGCCACAAGAGGAATATCTCAAAAAGTTAAGGGACCATGATGAGCACGGAGTACAGAATTATTGAATCAGTATATTACACACCTGCAACTAATATAACACTGTATGTTAGCTATACTGGAATTAAAATTAAAAACTTAATAACATTAACATTTTTTTTAAAAAAAGTTAAGGGAACAAAGTACTTCTATATTGAACATAGATGAACCTCAAAGACATGCGAATAAGCCAGTCTCATCAGCCTACGTATCATATGATGACATTCATATGGAATATCCAGAAAAGACAAATACATAGAGACAGAAATCAAATCAATAACTGCCTACAGCTGGGGGTGCGAGCAAGGATTCATTCTTAAGGGTTATAAGGAAGCAAATTAACTGAGCACACCTGTCCTTCCCTTCTGTTTCATACTTCACTTTTCATATGCTTTTTCTTTCCTTCATCCTCTCGATTATGCCCTGAACCTTTTTTCAAATTTTATGTTTCATTCATCTCTTGAGGCATCTTTGCAAGCCAGTGGATGTGTAGTCTACTCCCACAATGGGTCCCCTCTCTCTGAGCAAACAACATGACCTGAAGAAGCGGTATCTCAGACCAGCAGGAAGAAGGTGATCTTCACTGACTTCATACTGTAACTCCCAGCTTTGTCATCACAAAGCTTCTCAAAAAGAAACACCAATTTGCAGATTTTTTTTCCAAAGAGAAAAAAAAAATTACTTTCGATCATAAGGAAATAATTAGAATAGTTAACTTTTTGGGTTGTGTCAGTACACAAGATTGTTTCTGGGTGTGCTGATCCATAAATGGTTGAGCAAAGGTTCAAAGAGAACAGACCTGGCAACAATGGATAGCTTCTCCGTTCTGAGTTGTGGTCAGCATCGTGTCCTGGCAACTCCATATTTTGTTCTGAGCTGCTTAGCATCCTTCCTTTGACCACCACCAGTGGGCCTGCAGTGTTCTAGGCCTTACCATAGAAGCATGGATTCAGGCCCAGATCTAATCATCTCTTGCCCCTCACCAGCCATACCAATTAATTAATTAAAATTCTATAACAAATTGCCATTTTCTGCCAGGACTGTTCCAACTGCTGGGAATTCAATGACAGAAGATAAGGCACCATGCAGCATATATTCTATCCTTGGGCTCTACATGGTCATCTTACTTCGCCCTCAATTCAAGCGCTGCCTGGCTAGGATAATTTTATTCTGTGCCTAAAGTACAAAGCTAACTGTGGGCAAAGCCATCTATGAGGTTGGACTGTTGCTGTTTGGTCCACTGCATGGACACACAGCATGGGACCAATGCTCCTGATAAAAGTAGCAAGCATCAGCCGAGACTGGCCATCAAGGCCCATCACTTGCTGTAAGAGCCCTGAGTTATCTCATACTTGTAAGGCACACCTGTTCTTTGGTGATACCTGGGGGCACATGACAACTTTCACTGTTTCTCTCGCATCCTCTGACAAAACAGGGTCCAAATTCAAACCACATTATTTCTACCCAGTGGCTCCCAGGCTAACAGTATATTGGCTCAGTATTTACTTAATACAGCTTGTTGGCTGAATAGCTTGATCTCTTATCTGTGGCCATAATCATTTTCTGTCTTCATTTATCTTTCAAGGTTTTTTAAATGAAATAATATATCTTCTCAGACTACTCATTAGGAAAAAAAGAGAGAATATTGTAAAGCTCTTGGGATTAATATAAAAATGTACAAAGGCCTCTCTGAGCTTTTAATCGGTCCCTCACTACAAGTCTCCTACACTAATGACTTAATGACGTTTGGCAAACCAGGGAGCACTGAATCTGGTCTCAGACACTAGAAAATTCTCAATACTGAGAATTAATTCCATAGCAACTCCGTGCAAGTTAAGTGTCTCTTAAAAAAAAAAAAAAAAAATCCTAGATAGCTACAGCTTGCAAACATGTTTTTATGAACTCTCGCAGCAAATACAAAGGGCTCTCCATGATGTATTACTGGATTTCCTGCTGGAAGTATCAAAAGTGAGCTCTTCCAGATGATGTATATGCCCCCAGGCCTGGACCAAGTTGGGCTTCAACAAAAGGACAGTGACATTTCACCTGCAAATTTCTAGCAAGGACAGACATCCCGCCTACCCTCCACAGCTCAGAAGGTTATTCTTGTGTTAATGACCTCACACAACAGACAGATCCAGTCTTTCTGCTTCTCCTTCTCCCTAGAATGATTTCCTTAAAGCCAATGTTGGGCAAAATGCCACTAATACCACCATAAAGCCCCCACAGTGCTTGAAGGGGGAGGCAAGAGACAGAGGGTTAGGAGGTAATCAAGCTTACAGATTAAAGCTTACTAAAGCTACAAGATGAGCACAGCTCCTGGTGTTTATTGACTCTTCTAGTATTGAGCACCCCTCCCCCATCCTCATGGCACAAAACACAAAGGTCTTTTCATCAATTGACCTCAAAGGCTGGTATGCTTTAGCGTTAGACTTCCAAGAACAGCATCTCTACTGGGCTTTTCTTTGGTATCCACCACAATCAGGCAACCTTTCCTGCCTTTCCATACAACATTAAAATTATTCATAGCTGCAGACAATGCAATTTTGCTATCCATGAGCTGATATCTGGGAGGGCCGAGTATGTACAATATTCTACACACACACACGTCATTTTCTGTGACAATAGGAGACAGGAATAGGAAAAAGTTAAAATAACAACAAAAATCAAAACAAAATAAAATACTATTTTAAGAGCAAAAAAAAAGACTATATTTACTTACAATTCAATAGTTTATAGCAGGACCTTTTCTACTAATCTACCCTGGTAGAGGTGCTCTAAGGATTGATTTTTTTTCTCCATAAAATGTGCTAATGTTAGGCTGATTGGCTCAATCTACCTGCAACCCATCTCAGTCACTTAGCACATTAACCCACAACTCTTTCCTACCTCTTGAATTCCTCAACCCAAGCCCAGGAAAACAGTAGTCACTTAATTTTTAGAATTTAACAAACTACAGCACTTCTGTAATAAGCTAATGCTCATTACTTTGCAAACCTCCAGCATCTTCATGTAGGATATATAAACTTCTTTCATTATTTCCAATTTTTGACATCTTGGGGCTATACCCAGATTGCTAAATTTGGGAGTACTAATTCCTGAGGGATATTTATTTGATTTTAAGCCACGAAAAATATCCCACTGCTATTTGATAAATTATATTGCTTCACCCTTGCAACTAACTTAAAAGTTATGTAAATTATCCAGATGAACAAAAACAATTTACGATTATAACATTGTTAACCGAATTAGACAGCAATGACTACAGCTTCCCAATCGCAGTTTGAGACAGATAAATTTATACTTTATTGATAGCAGGAGCAGAAAGCCCTAATCACTAAACGCCGGCACAGTCTGGTTTCTGTAGGGTAATGACCCATCTCTCTATTCATAACAACAATCTCATTCATCATAATTCACATAAAAAAAAGAACTCTAGTCAAGCTAATGGAGGAAACGTGTGAAAAGTGATTGGCTGGGTAAAACTCTGTATGCAGCTGGAGGGTCCTAATTGATTATATTGTGCTGCAACTAAGCCTTCTGCCTAGTACAACAGATCTTTATCTAACTACATTTCAATTGATTTTCACTGATAGTCTTCTTTCTTATGTCTAAGGCTTAAAGTACTAAACTAATAAAAGGATAAAAGACTTTGTAATACAGATTTTAAAATACAATGTCCAAGCAGGACTTCCAAGGAATAAGATGGCAGAATGGGTGTGTATAGCTCACCAAACATACAAGAGCCAGAACTGGTGAATTTGGGAGGTAATCTTTTTTTTTTTAATGTTTAGGATTTGAGTCTGTATTTTATTTAATTAATTAATTTATTTATTTATTTAAAGATTTTATTTATTTGACAGAGAGAGACACAGCGAGAGAGGGAACACAAGCAGTCGGGAGTGGGAGAGGGAGAAGCAGGCTTCCCATGGAGAAGGGAGCCCGATGTGGGGCTCCATCCCAGGACCCTGGGATCATGACCTCAGCGGAAGGCAGACGCTTAACGACTGAGCCACCCAGGCGCCCCTTTGAGTCTGTATTTTAGAGTCCAAAAGCAAAACACTAACCTAAACATTCAAAGATACAGTACCTAATGTTCATTTTACTATAGGATGTAGAAATGTAAGACAAAAGATTACCCATTTAGTAGGTATTACATGTTTCTTAATATATCCATTTTATTGGATTAGTACAGAATCAAAATGCCCTGGATTTGGTTTTCTCATTAAAAATAGTGATGGGTTGGCACACCTGGGGGGCTTAGTTGGTTAATCATCTGCCTTCAGCTCAGGTCGTGATCCCAGGGTCCTGGGATGGAGCCCCGCATTGAATCCCGAGCCCTGAGCTGGACTCCCTGCTCGGCCGGGAGTCTGCTTCTCCCTCTGCTCATACTCTCTCTCTCAAATAAATAAATAAAATCTTTAAAGATAATAAAATAAAAATAGTGATGGGTTTGGAAAGAAGGCAAGTACAGTGGCTAGATAATGTTTACTTCCAGGTGAAAGAACTACTAGAATAACTGGAACACTAAACTAAAAATCTAAAAATAGCAAAACAAACAAAAACCCCCCTCAAAACAGCATTGTTGAACAGAATTTAGAGTGAGGGTATACACTGCCATCCTTGAAAATTTAACAGTTTAACTGACATACAAGAAACTGTGCATATTTAAGGTAGACAATTTAATGTTTTGATATATGTATAACCTATGAAACCATCACTGCAATCAAGATACTGAACATATCCATCATTGCCAAAGATTTCCTTATGCCCTTTTGGGATCATCTCTCCCCTCACCCCATCTACATATCCAGGAAACCATTCATTGGTTTTATATTACCATAAATTTGTTAGCATTTTCTAGAATTTTATATAAATGAAACCATACGGTATGCATTTGTTTGGTCTGGTTCCTTTTATTTATTTGAGATCCAACCATGTTACTGCATTTATCAAAAATTCATTCCTTTTTATTCCTACATAGTATTCCATTTTATGGATGAACAGCAATTTGTTTACCCACTGACTTGATGGACATTTGAGTTGTCTGCAGTTCTTGGCTACTACAAATATAGCCACTGTTAAATTTTGATGTATGAGTCTTTGGGTGGACACATGCTTTCATTTCTCTTGGTTCAATACTTAGGAGTGGAATGGCTAGGACATATGGTAGGTATATGTTTAATCTTTTAAGAAACTGTCAAATTGTTTTCTAAAGTTTTTCTGTGATACTAGCTCTCCAGTCATGTGTATGCAAGCTCTAGTTGCTCTATGTTCTTGTCAAAACTTGGTATGGTCTGTAGTTTTCAATATCAGACAATCTACTAAATATGTAGTGGTATCTCATGGTTTTAATTCGCAATTCCCTAATGACTGCTGATGGTGATCATCTTTGCATGTGCTTATTTGCCATCTGTATTTCTTCTTCAGTGAAATCTGTTCAAATCACTTGCCCAATTTTTCTTTGGCGGTTTTCTTATTATTGAGTTTTGAGTTTTCATATATTTACATATTCTTTTATCAGATATATGATTTGAAATATTTTCTCCCAATGTATGGCTTTCAGTAATATTTTCTCCTAGTGTTGGCATTCCATTAATAGTATCAATATAAGAACAGATGTTCTTAATTTTGATGAAGTTCAACTTATCAATTTTTTCTTTTATGGACCATACTTTTAGTGTCAAAACTATAAAACTATACTTATATTGATTTTCTCTATTGTTTTTCTGTTTTTATTTATTTGATTTACACTTTGATCCTTATTCTAGTTTATCAAGATGGGAGCTGAGATGATTAATTTGAGATCTTATTTTCTAACATGGCATTTTCATGCTATAAATTTTCCTCTAAGTGCTGCTTTAGTACATCCCACAAATTCTGATATGTTGTGTCTTAATTTTCACCCAGTTCAAAATAATTTCTGATTTTTTAATTTCTTCTTAGATCCATTAGTTATTTAGAAGTGTTAGTTTCCAAATATTTGAGGATTCTTCCAAATATTGTATGGTTATTGATTTCTAATTTAATTTTATTGTGGTCAGAGAACATACTTTGTATGATTTAAATTCTTTAAATTTATTGAGGCTTGCTTTATGGTCTAGAATATGGATTATCATAGTAAATATTTTGTATGCCTTGAAAAGAAGGTGGTTCAGCTGGTGGTGGTGAAAGAGACATATACAGATAGACAGACAGACAGATGATAGATAGATATCAATTAGACTAAGTTGGCTATTAGTGTTACTCAAGTCTTCCATGTCCTTGTTGATTCTCTGTCTATTCTATCAATCATTGAGAGAGGGATGTTGAAATCTCCAACTGTAATTCTGTGTTAGGCTAATTTTGCTTGTAGCTCATTTTTGTTTCATAGGTTTTGAAGCTCTGTAATCAGGCACATAAACATTTAGAATTGATAGGTCCTCTTCATGAATTAGCACCCTTAGACTACGAATGTTCCCTTATTCTGTACTAATATTCTTTCTTCTGGAGTCTTTGTCTATTAATATAACCTTTGCTGTTTTCTTCTGACCAGTGTTATTGTTACTTCCATACCTTTACTTTTATCCTATTTGCGTCTTTATGTTTCAGTGGGTTTCTGATAGGAAGCATACAGTGGAATCTTCCTTTTTTATCCAAGCTGATAATTTATGTCTTTTAATTGGGTATTAGGCCACTTATATTTAATAATGATTCTGTTTTAAATCAACCATATTGCTATATGTTTTCTATTTGTCCATATGGTTTCTGTTCCCTTTTTTTTTTCTCTCTCTCTGACTTCTTTTGGATTGAATATTTTTATGATTCCTTTTATCTCATTTGTTGGCTTATCAGCTATATAAATCTTTGGTATTTTAGTGGTTACTTTAGGGTTTATATCATATATTTGTACTTATCAAAGTCTGCCCTTAAGGAATATTATAACACGTCATATATAGTGTAAAAAGCTTAGGAATTTGATTATGATGTGCTTTTAAGCTTTGTTAGGCAGGCCTGGAAAATAGTCAAGGAAAAATTTTGCCCCGCTGTGGAGACAAAATCCTTCTGAGTATTCTCCCCATTTGCCTGTAAATGATAAGATTTTTTCCACTGTGGCTGGTGGGAATAGAAACTTCTTTGCAGCCCTGTGTGAGTTCCAGTGAATAATTCCCTCTTTTTAGGTGGTTCTTTCCTGGGCCTTGGGTAGCTTCTCATGTGCCGAGCAGTTCTCAGCTGAAGGCTAGAGATCTCTGCAGATCTCTGGAGTTCTCTCTCCGTGCAGCTGTCTCCTCTCTGGTACTCTGCTCTGTGCATACCATACACCTTGGCCTCCCCAGACTCCCAGCTTCATCTCTTCCACTCAGAGAGACTGCTGTGCTCCACCTGGATCTTCCCCTCCCCAGAATATGTATTGGCTATGAGCCAGTACAACTGTGGGACTCACTTCATTTGTTTCCCATCTCTTGGGGATCACTGTCCTTAACTAACTGATACCCAATACCGTGAAAGCCACTGTATCATGTAATTGTCCAGTGTGTTTCAGGTAGAACGGTAAGTCTGGTACCTCCATTCATTAAAGGCCTTATAAAATTCAATGTATGGAATATCCAATTAATACTTAGAAAAATGAATGTTAATTATTTCACCTTTATTAAAATCAACTTACAGAAATTGAAAGGAACACAATCTATCTTAAATGAGATTAGGAAAAAATTGTATGATATCCACAAATATCCTTAGCTTTAAAAAACGCCAATTCATAATCTTATCACTAATACCACTCTCTGCTTCTCAAATGGTCTTTAGCATCCATATAACAAATGAAAAAGTATATTGGTTTTTCGGATTTCGTGTTTCTTTATGAAGGCTGGTGTTGAGAATTTCTAAAGTACACTAGGAAATCCTTAAACAAAAAAATCCTGTCTCATAATACAGTTAGGTTAGCCACATGCAGAACCCCAAACCAAGTTATTATACAAAGAAGCAGATGCACAAAATGTTATCTTCATTCTAGATTTCATAAAAACTGTTAAGTTTAAAGTGATTTACCATTTTGCTTCATGTGAAATATTTAAAAAGTCAGTTAAAAGTGGGCTTACTAGCAATTTATGGTCAAAACAACCTATGGTATTGTCTAAACATAGGAATGAAATGGTTATTAGAATTATTGAGAAAATACATTCCTTGATTGTGAGGTCTTAAAAAATTAGCATGAAATACATTCCAACTTTTAATAATGTATCAGCTGAGAGCACAATGAGAATCCCTGTATTAAAACAGATGACCACTTTATTTTTTTTTTCAGATGACCATTTTAGATAATTAGGTTAAGAGCAGGCCCTGCCTGATGTGCGCCCATGGATGAGGACACATTTATTAACACACATCTTGAGGGGTGAGATTTTCTATTGGCAGGCACTAGAAAACTAGGCAAAATGACCAGAAATTAGCTTACACTAGTGTAGATCTTTCAACATCCTACATCAGTCTACGGCATTACTGAAGTGAACATAAGTCATTTCAAAACTGTACTGTATTATAATTAGAATATAAGGTATGAGAAGTCATATTTACAATGACTATAAGCCCTCAGAGGAAGTTAATGAACTGAGGCTGACCTTGATCGCTGACTCAGATCCTGCAGCACAGGGCAGTACCTGCTCCTTCTCCCACATTTGCCAACCTTTGCTACAACAGTAATCAATTTGCTGTCTTGATCTCTCAAGCATATCATACATTTTTTTGATCCATCATTAAGCCTCAAACTTGTGGCCTAATTAAATTACTGAAGAAAGACACTTTGAAATTCTAGACTTTGGCAGGAGAAAAATTAGAGATAAATATTTGAGTAAGGTGAGAAAATTAGGACCTAATCTCCATGCAGTCATTAATGATTCAAAATTGCTGTTTGAAATAAATTAACTTTTACTTGATTGCTTTTTTTTTAAAACACAAAATGATGTTAAACCATTTTGCAGCATGATAATTACATCCTAAATACAATATGTAAGAAGAGAGAAACAGAAAAGGCTCCAGGGACAAGACAGCTCCATGTAACAGGTGTAAATAGATATGGAGTTGGTGTCTAAGAATCATCAAAAAGATCTTCTGGACTGTAGAAGTTACATGGGAAAACTGTGGAGGGATAGAAAAAAAAAAAGGCCTAGAGTTAGAGAAATAAAAGACAGAAAAAGGAAGACAGATCAAAGAAAAGTCAAGCTTGATGCAGCCAATGAAATAAGCTAATGCTGAATTTTGTCAATGGGCATAAATTTCAGTTGTTTCCTATGAATGATAAAAGCCAATGGAGAAATCAAATTATTTCTAGAATCAGGAGACAGGCAGTGCCATATTATACCAAAGAGGAGAGAGAGTAAACTTCTAGTTACATCAAATATAAAAAAGTAGGTTCTACAAACAGACTCTTAAATACAGAGGACAAACTGGTGGTTACCAGAAGGGAGGTGGGTGGGGGAATGGGTGAAACAGATGAAGGGGATTAAGAGATACAAACATCCAGTTATACAATAAACAACTCATAGAAAGTACAGCATAGGGAATATAGTCAACAATATTGTAATAACGTTGTATGGTGACAGATGGTAGCTACACTTATCATGGAGAGCACTGAATAATGTATAGAATTGTCAAACCACTGTGTTGTACGCCTGAAACTAATATAACATTGTATGTAAACTATACTTCAATTTTTTAATAAAGTAGATTTTAGCAAGGCAAAACCCCATTAGAAGCGGCTAAGATGGTGAAAAACAGGCATGGGGAACAGATGAGATTAGAATGAGTAAAGGAAAAGAGGAATTAATTGTGAAAGCACTAAAAAACAGAGAGTAAAACACAGCATTTCTCTTTGCACAGCACGCCCTTCCAAAAATTACCACCCATTCAGACATATCCCCTACAAGAAGCCATAGTCCCATAAACAGGATTTCTCCCCTTACTTCTGGGCTCCCAGAGCACTCCATATATGTAAGGCTCTTGTGCGGCATTTGTGTAAGTTTATCTTGTAACCCAGTTAGCGGTAAATATTTCTACCCCACTGGATTGTAAACTACTTATGTCAGGGGCCTTTTCTTTAGTACAGTACCTAGTACTTCATGCCCAAGATGCACTGGGGTGGCTCAATGGATAGCTGCTTAAAAGCTACCTGTCAGAAGCTTAAAAATACTGATGGTGAGATTTCATTTCTCTCTCAAAAATACAAGTGATTACAGATCAGGGAGAGTGGAATTCTAGATATGGCAATATCTTGTTATATAAATTTAAACCTGTATATTAATCTCACTGAATTTTACCTTCTCTTAAGGTGGTAGGACTTGATAAGCATCCTCTCTGTGCTACAGTTCTAAGACAATGATTCTCCCTTCCCTGAATGCAAAGTATTTATTATCTGTACCATTAATTTCGCAACTGATCATTTAATGCCTTGTGGTATTTCTTCATCTTTTAAAGTAATTCAAATTCATTTATGCCTCATCTTTCCCAACTAAAGCGCCCTGAATGGAGAAAGGAACAAAATTTTCTCATCTCCCACACTGCTAAGAACACAGTAAAGATTCAATAAACATCCACCTAGTTCACAAAACAAGAAAATGCTCCTTGGGCTGCAAATTCCCATTCTGAGGCCCCACTGCAAATTGCCTTTTAACTAGAAGTACACAGTTGGAAGGGAACACTGATGAAGCCATCAGTTATACAAGCAAGTTTACAGGACAAAAATATGACACAGAAGAATTCAAGGCTTCTGCTTGTTGATAACCTGCCAAAAGGAGCTCCCAGGAAGGGTGTTTTGTTTTGTAAGGATGAAAAGGAACTGAGCAGGGGCATCTCCTAAACCAGCAATAATAGGGGAAAATTTATCAGAGACTTAGTTTCTTTTGTTCACTGAGAAGCCCAAGGAGCAATTACCTGCTTTAGCCATGATCATTACCATCACAAAGAATCAGGCAGTGTCCTAGGGTGGAAAGACAGTATTTGGCTTTATAAAACTTCCATTTGACTCCCAGCTCTAACACTTGGTTACCAGGCTGAAATTCCTTAACCTTGCTAAGTCTAAAATCATCAATACAATATAAAGTACTAATTCCTGCCTGGGTTCTTTCAAGGATTAATTGAGGCAATATAAATGAAGAATGAAGAGTTCTCTATAAATTAGAATAATGTTTCAAAAAATCACATGTCATGCTCAGAGTGCATGACACCATTGAAGTAGGGGTGGCTAAGCTCAGTAATGGTGGCCAGTAAGGGTAAGTTATTTTCTGCAGGGCATCTGAGTTCTTAGGTGTGACTGTACTAATTTCTTTGGATCCCAAGACTTTTTTTTTTTTTTTTTTTCACTTCCTTTGGGTAAAGGTCTCTAAGTACTCTGGAACCTAACAGGGCTTCTTTTGAAACAAATCAAGTAACTGAAGAAACTACAGGGAGAGAAAAGGCCATTGTAAGGAGTAAGAGGCTAGTGGGTAGAAACTGTCATGGCATGCATTCTTCCATGGAGGCCTGCTGAGCTCCCTGGTTCTTGGACAGACATCGCTTGGAGAACCAAGGAGGGACTGTTGCCTTTCAATCTCAATGCCCATGGTAGGGTTTATTTGTTTCAGCATTCTCAAAACAGATCATAGAAGTAGTCCAAACAAGAGAAAACATGTTGGGGTTAACAGAACATTCTTACTAATGAAGAGGTATCATGTCTATATGGATACAAAGTTATAAGGAATTGAAAAATTATGAATCATGCCTAATACAAAAACTATACTGAATATATTTTTTTGATGATTTAGAAGACAGTTCAGTATCATGTCACTATTTCAGAATCACTATACATGTGATTTCATGATTTTAATGCCTTCTATTAAGGGTTTTTTAATTTCCCATTATCGAGGTCTCCAAAAGTTAAAGAAGTCAAGTCCTTATCATCGATTTCAGTGTCTAAGGATACGGTCCCTTTAATTAAAACTTCAGGGTTTTTTTGTTTTGTTTCTTTGACTCCTAGATACATGGTATATTACCATTTCTTAAACTATATTCCAGAAGGGACTCTGGAATACAACCTTTAAACTGAATAAAGAATCTAGGGAGCTCTGCATTGGAATAACGTGCTGTAGCTATTCTTTCAAAACTAAAATATCTTGGTCAAATATTAAGAAAAAAGAAACCCTTCTATCTCCCGATACTTAAGAAGAGTCGACCCCCTAACTTTTAGTGTAGAAGAAATATGTTATTCAGTAATATCTACCATGTGTGCTATAGCGCTTCACTCATATGATGGAAACATCTACTCTGGCAAATTCATCCTAGGTATTCACTATCACATCACACAAATAGGGGTTCATTTATTAAATGAATGTGAATAGAACACTGCCCCCGTCTTTCATAAAGTAAGACTAAACTTACAGAACTATGTACAAAACTTGAACAAGATAGGTATGTAATTTTAAGGAAAAAATTCTAATACTATGATGGTCCCCTTGAATGTCTCCTATAATAAGAAAAGGCAGGAACAATACGGATGTAAACAATACCCTGTTCTTTCTCATATTCCACCAGGGGTGGTTCCTCGGGTTCCAGCCTTGGCCAGAGATACAGCTCCTCCCCAAGGAGGGCACTATGACATGGAATCAGTTTCAGAAAGAGAAATATATCCCTGAGCTGGTTTACTTATTATTTTTGTTTTCAACAACAAAAAGCTGAAAACTGCAAAAAGCTATCAGAGAAGTCTGCTAAAATAAATGCAGAGTCCAAAAAAATCAGTGAACCATACTAAGAAGGTTTCTTACTGGGATCATCTTGGTCTTAGCTGCTGTATAACAGACTGTGGCACAGGAAAAGATAGTGAGGAATTCTGTCAGGACCTCTCTGAACAAAATACGGGGTGTGTATCTGCCCTTCCTCTGTAGCCAGATAATAGGAGAAAATATGCAAATGAAACCTCTATTTGTTGGAAATAAAAAGAAACCCCAGGGCTCAAGAGCACTTCTGCAATTCTACTGTGAGTTCTCCCTCACGAGATGATTCTCTACCTAACCCACCCCGCATCCCACTAAGAATCACAGTCTTCACGGGGGGCCTCCCCTGCTTACGTGAACCATACACACAACTCCAAGGATGGCTGCCCCATGCACATACCAAGGAGATTTTCCAATAACAGATGTGTAGTTTTTACTTTTAAAAAAGGTACAGCACCAGCATACATACATACATATTATTTGGGGTAGTAAAACCATCCACATACAGACTAAATAAACTATATATTCTAGCAACCACATCTACATTCAGCAGGTAAATATAAATCAGCTCTACATTTATCTATTATACACAGATTTAGGATTTCTTAGAAGGAATCCAATTTAGTTATGGCATCAAATATGTGCTTTTTTCCTCTCCGAGACAGTAACATAATTGAATTCTGTCCATCACAGCAGATCGGTGCTGTTCATCTTTGTCTAGCAATCATGTTTATAAAGGCCAGGGAAGGCAGTACTGATACTTTTCCAGCACAAGCTACTAGTTAAATATCAGCTGAGGAGAATGAGTTCAACCAACCAGACAGCAACTCAGGCACCATGAAACTGGATTTGCGGAGGCTGGTGTGTGTGTTAGGGGGAAGGGGTGGATGACTATCCTCAACCAGCAACCACCCTTGCCCTCAGCTGACATCACCTTTCCAGATGGCTTGCTCAACCACTGCTTAGGTGATTCAAAATAAAGGCATTGTCTGTCTTTTCACTCAGAAATGTGTACACTGAGGTACAAAATGTAAAAAAAAAAAGAAGACACTAATAAAATCACATGATTGATCAAATATTGCCTAGACCTATAGGCATATTCTGTCTCTGCCTTTTAACGAATAAATTGAAAAACAGTGTGCTCTGTGATAATGAAATCAGGACAACTGCTTTAAATTAAATATAACAAGTAAACCTTGTAACATGACCGAAATCCATCCCAGGCTTTTTCTAAATTCCAAAGGCACCAAATTCCTCCTTAACAATATTTGATAAGAGATGTTTAACACTTTTCATGTATTTCCTGTAATTACACATTTATAACCAAATGTGGATTTACTTGGCAGCCACACCAAAATGTTTCATATTGCTCTTCGATTGCAACCCTTGCTGCTGAAATACAGTATACTAAAAATGAAATAACTTTTCCATTTTAATGTGGTTATAAGCTTCCTGCTAGGCAGCAACCTAATTGAGACTTTTGATGTTAGCTTTTTTAAGACATGCTATCCTTCATCATCTGTAGAGTATTTTAACTATAGATCTCTTGCAGTCTTCCTAAAGTTGACAGAGGGAAGGGGGATGGGGTGGGAGGAGGAAGGCCACTTTATCAAAGTCAATGGAAATACAAGGTATTAATTATGTTAAATGAAGAAATATGGGCATTTGGTTACTTTTGTGGGTCAGAAATATTTTAATCTGTCGCTGCCAGCCAGCTGCCTCTCCCTGAACACCCCTGCATTTATATCAGTTGCAGGAACACATCAAAGTTCCAAAAAGTGAGGAAAGCAGCCACCAAGTAGGGCCTTTCCCCACCCCCCTCCCAAGGTCACAGTTTTAACTAGCATGACCACAGCGTTATCCACTACAATCAAAATAAGGCCATGACCTTTTTTTACATTTTGGAAGTATAGATGTTAGAAAAATCGGTAAACCCTTGGCCCAAGGCAATTAAAAAAAAGGCCCTCGTGAATAGGAAATAAAACTTTTGTGATATTTAGAAAAGAAAACAAATGGTGTACTCAATTGCTCTCAGTCAAAGCAAAGTTGGCTCACACAGATGCAGCTGACTTCTAAGCTTTGCTAAGACAGCCAAGCACACGGTCCAGAAGTAGAGTTACAGGGAGGGAAACATAAATGTCGGCTTCCATGCCCAAACGCATTTTATTAAAGCAACACTTGGAGATTCTGCATATGAACAGTCAAGAAAGCCAATAGCTATTATGTAAATGCAACATATTCTCTGTAAGACCTGGATAAGGACTTCTTCAAGGTCACCCAGCAGCATTTTAAAAATCCACTGACTATTTTACAAAGTTTTTCTGATCAAGGAATCAGATATGAAATATAATATAGTGCAACAATTGTGCAAATAAACAACACAAAAAAACCAACCCAACCACCCTGCTTTTGACCCGAAAAGCAACTTTTTTGTGAACTATACTTCCCTGCACTCACTTTATATATTTTAATCTAGTCACCTATAATGATTTTGGACAAATGTATTTATAGATGATACTAATTTCAATATATATTTTTACTTAAATCAAAGATAACTACCAATTTTCTCTTCTACTTCAATTTCAGAAAATTCTCAAAGGAATTAATTTAACTACAGTACTAATTAAAAGAAGCGGATCCTTTCCAAATAATAGGCAAACAGAATTTACCTGTTCTAGGACTGGGTTTTGAGAGTTCTCAGGGTAGAATTTTTTAAAACAGGAATTCATCAGAATAAGGCACCAAAACCCTGTGATTGTCTTTAAGCTTATATTACATGATAGGTGAAGAGGGGGACATCGTTTAGGTAAAAATCCCCCCCCCAAAAAAACCCAAAACACAATAACTAAGCCCACAGCACTCAAGTGAAAAGACAAAGGCCCTCCCTCTCCCTGCCTCTGAAAAGAAACGATGAAGCCAAGGGCCTTTTCACTATCGTTGAGTCACTGCGAACTTCCTGAAATGTGTGCGCTTCACTATAGCTCTCCTGCGTCCTCAAGGATGTTAAAAATACACAAGATTTCTATGTAAAGATATTCATTACAGAGTTGCATGTACTTTTTCTAATCTTAATTCAATAAAAATCCACATACCATGAGTCAGGCTTACCAACTGGTGTTAAGTCAGGAATCAAAGGATTTAGAAATACATTCACCTGCAATCACCTCACAGTTTTCTTCCTCATTTTACATACTACTTCTTGGAATAAAAACGGTGTGATAGGAAATTTTACTTTTGTTGATAATTAATTGTTGCTAGAGGTAACAACTCCCGCCACAAGGAATTTCCAAGTAAACGAAACGAAACCTCTTTAAGCTGACCCTGGCTATACCTTCTCTGATATTAAACCACAGCAACATTCAATTTTGAAAATAAGCAGAAGTAAACATATTGATTTTCTGTTCCTATGTGTAATTCTTATTGAGTAATCAAAGGCAAAAAAAATTCCTAGCTTAGACAGTGAAGACTATAACTCTATTCTCAGGCTCTAAAGGAGAAGATTTATGAATACATATGGATTCGTAAGTTTGTGCTTTAAATGAGAAAAATTATGGTTACATATATTTTGATTTGTTGATGCTGAATTGTGTCAAGAAAATATGCAAGCTGATATATAAATAATTTCTCCTTATATATACATAAGAAAATAAATACATTTCTGACAATACAACATGTGAACTTCCTATCAAATTTCTGAGCTCTGAGCATTTTGGTTATCTGCTAACTTCTGTATTTGTTTGTATCTTTCAAATACATAAAACCCTTATTTTAAACAAATGTAGTCAGATTAGCCTGGCTTTTCCACTGATGTCTAAATAGAATTCCTTTACTGGAGCTTCCTTACCGTCTCACGTATATATACGCTACCCCTCTCTCCCTTTAAGCAAATAACAGTTATCAGTCAACCGGCTATTTGTGCAACTTGAATTTCATTGTTAGGAGAGGAGTGTGGAAATTATTCAAAAGTCTAGATAAAGACAGCCTGATATTTAATGCAATATTAATGCAATCTGTCTAATCTCAGTTGAAGATTCACTACTAAACATTACCAATTATAATAGCTACATGAATTCAGTAAAATACTTTTGAAAAAGGTACCAGCCTTGTATGTCTAACTTGATTTTCAAAATGACTCAGAGATTTAGCTTAACTACATGAAAGCGGCCGACGTTGGACTAAAACAAATACCAACCACAAAAAGCCATGCACATATTCTAGCACTCCTTCTTTAAAAAAATGCCTGAAACACTTGAAAAACTTGGCATAAGGTACAGTACTAACATTACAAGACATTTGATGGGTCATGTAAAGAGTAAGAAATCATCTCCTAGATTTGGAGGACAGGAAAATAAATCTTTCCGTGGATGTAGAAAAAATATCCAAGTATAAACAAAATATCCATGATTAAGTAAAACTTTCGGTGATTAAAATTGGCTAGCATTTTACAATATTAATGCTAATGGTTCATCATAGTCTTGTTGGTATGTTTAACAGCTCCCATAAAAAGAAAAAAAAAAAAAGAAGACGACTTGCAGGAAGGAGAAGCAAAGGGAAAACTAAAGTCATACATGGTTAAGGATGGAGATAGAAGAAATATCCCATCAGCCAGAATTAGACAATAGCAGTTTCCAATGTTGGGTCAGGAAATAAGGTAGTCAGAGAAAAGCTGCAATCTAAAGAGAAAACACTTTTAGGAAACGGCAAAATTAAAACAGAAGTAGATATGTAAAAGAGATGAATGAAGACAAGGTCTTCCTGCACCAAGGGAGTTGTTTAGGAGAAACAGTGTCCGTTTGTGGCCAGCGATAATACTTTCCATTCAATAGAGTTTGCAGCTTGCTGATTCATATGATTGCAGGCTGGCGCCCTGCTGGCGAGCCTCTCCACTGAAATTAAATCCACTCTCTTCAGTTATAAATTATAATGCTCTATAAACAACACTCCCATTGGGAATGGGGAGAGCGAGAGAAAGAAAGGAAGAGAAGGAGAGGGGAGAGTGGAAAAACGACGGAGGGAGAGGAGGAAAAAAAGGAGCTGGAGAGGGAGAGCATTTCTGCATCGTCCACTCACTGTTTAATGTTCTGCTCTTCTGCAAAAACAAGGAGAGCAAGTCTTCCACAGATAGCACTCCTGCGGTAATTCCTACACTGTTTGATGTAGAGCCCAGAAAGGAAAGGCGGATAGTAATGGGAGTCTACGAGGAAAAGCACTTAGAAATCAATGAGTATGCAAGGAGAAAAATAGATTTTAGACATGGATTTTTCAAACATATTATTGAATGTTTATCTCTGGGGTCCCAAAGGAGACCCAAAATAAAATTCCCCATTCTACTTAGATAAATTAGATCTACACGTTGTGCATCTTTTGATATCCAAATCCATCAGTGATGGTCTCTCAAAATGCAAGGGGGTGGGGAGCAAAGGAAACAGGAAAGTGAAGACAAAAATACTCATGCCTTCACGGCCACAGACAAGGAGTCTGGAGCAAAAAGAAAGTTCAATGATTTGATCACCCACAGCACCCAGAGATTAACCATACTTCTTGGTTTTGTTTGTTTGTTTGTTTTTTATGAATACCTATTTCAGAATTCAACGCTAAATTCACAGGAAAGTGAACCTCAGTTGTTTCATGTTGAAGAGGTTTTTGTTTTTGTTTTTTTAAGGTGGTTTCAAAAGGGAAAAAAATGGCAAATATTCAGTTTTGTCAATTAGCTAAATAACTCGGGGAAGAGCCCATCACAGGGCTGTTCCAAATGCAGCAGCTTCGGGGCAGTAACTTCTATCCGTAGTCCAGGTTTCTTTGGTGTGTGTGAATCTTCTTTAGGAGGGATTTATGCTGCGAAGCAGGGAAGAAACGATTATTGTCATATGCCAATCAGCATTCTGAGGAATCACGTTCACGGGTTACTCATCAACTATAAAAGGACATGGTTCTGTATGAAGAAAACATCTTGGAAATTCCTTACCAGATGATGAGCCTGGACATAAAAATGGAAGGGGAGGCAGGAGCTGAAGGGGTGAGAGGGGGAGGGGGGATGTGGGGAGAGGAAGCCCGTTCAAACCTAAGTCTGAATGTGAGTTAGGGAAAGCAGCAAACCTTCAAAGCCCCAAGGTGCGTTTCAGGTGAGGAAACTCCCGGAGAAACAAATCCTCCACAAACACAGCCTTCCATTTCTCTATCTCATTGAGGCGGACCGAATATTGCTCTGATTTTCCTTCCAAAGCAACACGATAAAAGCAAGCTGCAGCTTTTCTACTGAAATCACGGAGTGAAGAAGGAAAGGAAAGGTGACAGATCACAGCTTCAGACCTACAGTAATTTTACCAGGCAAATTCCAAACCCTGAGGAAAAAGGCTTCAAAATGGAAACACTGACCCAAACCTTAACTAGAGAATTAGGTTTAGGAACGACTCAAGAGTTTACTCTCTCTCTCTCTTTTTTCAATGTGTCAGGCTGACTGTCTGTCTCCGTCTCCCTGCTTTTGGTTGTGGTGCATACCAAGTAAATTATTTGCTGATAGGTAAATCTCAGCAAATGCGTTTCTTCCTTTGAATGCCTGGTGAGCTTGTTGGGAAAAGTCATTTAAGTCACTTAAAACAATCCCATGAAAAGTAAAACTCAATTCTGAAATAAGAGTATAACTTAGAGCTTAAAAATAAATTAAATAAAGGAAACATTAAAAGATAAATGGAGCAGGATGCTCTGTGGCTGAGGTAATCTGAGTGGAAAGGGAAGAAGGAGGGTTACGTTAATAAATGATTAAAAGGCCTTAACAAGGGCCTATCAGGTTGACCAGGAAAGCATTCTTCTCTTCGGCTCCTCCTCGAGACCACCTTTTTTACATTTGTTCTCAATGCTGATCAATATGGTTTTCATTTGCTGATTTCCATAATGCCATATGCGATCTGCCAGCCTGACATAATGAAGCTGGAAAGAGCTGAAGTCATTTGAACATTCTCGCTTATATGACTGTCGCCGGTTCACCAAATGCCTGGTATTTGAAAGCCAGGATTTTTCTTTTGCTTATTGACAAGTACCAAAGGAGTTTGCCCCTAGACACATGTAAAAACTCAGCATTGGGTGGCAAATTTAAATTAAGATTCAAGTTAGGCACTACACTTTTTTCTGCATTTTTTTTTCCCACCATGCTTAACCTGTAATTTAAACTTGATTAAACAGAGAAAGACAAGATTTGAGTGTGAATTATCCATTTTTGAGCACAAATGCTCCCTTTTGCTGATAAAGCAAGAAATCACAAAGAATAAAGCACAAATATTTTCTAATGCCACCAGAGGCTCAAGACATATTTTGTTCCTGTAAAGGAATCAATTTGGTTGGCCCGCTCTCTAAAAACTTTCTAAAAACTTTCCCCAAAATTCACATCAAACTATGTTGACTAATTTTTTACTCTTTTTACTCTGTCAAAGTTACTTGAATCCATGCTCTAGGATGCTGAAACAACTTTATCATGTATAAGTTTCTTATACTTTTTTTTTCATTGCACAGTAAAATGAGCTTGTTGAGGTCATCTAACAGGAGTGAACCACACAAACCTTCCATGAAGTCTGAAATGTCTCATTAAAAATTCTGTTTTGTTTATGGGGCACATTTCCATACTCAAAAGACCATTTCAGTGCAGACAGGAACACATTTCTGAAATGACTTTTTAAAGTCCTTTGCAAGCCAAAACCAAAAAAAAAACAAAAAAAGATTGCATTCAAAGGAATACTTCAAATTTACCTTTAAAAAATGAGATTATATTTAGTGCCAGTACCTTCATTCACAATAAATTGTATTCCTTTTTACTACACTCGACACATTAAGTAATAAATATTCCAGTGATTAACCAAAGTCATGTTTTAGTTCTCAAGAATGTGAAAAGTCTGTGGTGGGCAGTTCTGTCCCGGAACTATGAAAACAAAATCGCAGAATTTCGCCAAAAAATTTCCCTGAGTTTTCCCAAAAAGGTGAATATGTCATGACTGAGTCAGAGCCCAAAGTTTTAAAAATAGTTAGATATCTCCAAATATTTTATTTGTTCCAACTCTTAGTTCACAATCTCTGGTTGCTGTATTACATGAGTCCATCGTCCCTTCCTTCCTTCACCTTTCCCTTCCCTTTTTACACAAGCTCATCCAGCGAAGGGCATGGTTGGCTCAAAACAAAACAAAACAAACCTGAAGGAAGGCAGTGTGACAAAAATCTAAAGGAAAGGTTCTTAAAGAGAACCAAGTGGTCCTAGGGAATGAACAAACACCATGCTTCCTTACTCAGTCCTTGCTTCCCATCTCTAAAAGAATGAATTATTGTCTGTTCATTCTCCTTTCTCATAATTCCATTATCAATGAGAAAAGGACACTAAAACGATGAGCCCTTTAAACTGGCTAGTTTCAGAACATGGATTGTTCAAATTTGTTGATGGTGGTGGTGGTTGTTTGTTAAGTCCTTTGGAAAAGAGTAGCAGGGTCTACTCCCAAATGGGAAGACAGAAGTTCGAACATTGCTGTTTACTAAAGAATCTTATAAATGCTGTTGAGTTCTGATATAAACGTTGATAAGAGGTAAACAGTGAAGTTTAGCGAAAAACCAGAAAACAAAAAATATGAGGATTCTAAAGGCATACAGTCGTGGAGAGAATGCATTTCAGGGACCTTTCTCTGGGGCTCTGAAACTTTTGGATTAAGGTAAAAGCAAAGGATAAAAACATGCAGTCTGTCTAAAAGTACCAAGCTATTTTCTCTTACAAACTCTAAGGAAATACGAGAGGTCACATTACTTTAAGGGTCTGGTGAAGTCAGATCTTTTAAGCACACAGAGTCATTGCTTTCCCTCTGATATTCATAGTAAAATAACCTAGCAAGCAGACACAGAGAAAAGGTAATCTTGCCTACATATGAATGAAGAAACGCAGGAGTGATATTCTCAAAGCCTAGTGACCAGTGGCAGACTATCCTACTAACATTTTGCTTTACTTGAACCATAATTACCACACTGAGAGGTCAGATTAACACTCTCCTACATCATAACATTATGGTAACAATAGGTTAGTCAGAATACTTTGAATAGACTCTCATAAAAGATGTAATCACAATCAGAATAGACTTCTAAAGTGAGGTAAGGGAGGGGGGAGGCAAAGGCCACTCGTATTTGCAGAAGCAACAGGAAGGGAAAGAGGGCTCCATGTACAATTGACAGGAGAGAAAACCATCCAGGTTCTTTTGAGCTCTAGTGAGCTCGGAAGGATGAGAAAAACTGAGTTAAGAATAGGAAGACAGAAGAACATTTTTTAAAAAAAGAAGGAAAGGAAATCTCTCCTGCAATGTCCATATAGCACAAATAACAACAGTTCAGTAGCAAGTGGTTCCCTTGCAGAGAAAAAAAAAAGTCTCTGGGAGGTTGGCTGTAGATCCGTTGCCTCATCCAGGGTAGGGCAATCATACCTTTCACTGCTTTGTAGAAGAAGGTGTACTCATCAAACTAGAGGGCACCTTTCTTTCCAAAAGTTAAACGACCAGTAATCTGCAGTATTGGGATAAGTTGTGGTCTTTTATGATTTTAAACATACCCTCAAGATCTCATACTCTTCATAACAAAATGAAACATGAAGCCTAGAACTGGACGTCTGGGGGCGCCTGGGTTGGTTCGGTCGGTTGAGCATCTGACTCTTGGTTTCCGCTCAGCACAGAGTCTGCTTGGGATTCTCTCCCTTTGCCCCTCTCCCTTGCTCAAACTCACTCTCTAAAATAAATAAATAAAAATAAATCTTAAAAAAAAAAAGAACTGGATGTCTGGCCCTTCTTTTTATCTCCTCCCAGTTCAAAACGCTTGCATCTCTTACTAGCCAACATCCTCTGAGATCTGCTCTTAGGCTCAACACATTCAAACCTCAGCACTATCGTCTTGGTTGAGTTAGCCTTTTCTTGGGAAAATCGACCTGGCCTCCCCACCATCGCCACTCTTCCTGTCGTGACACCGCTTTCCATGGGCAGAGGATCCTTGCCCTTCCTGTGCTGTGTTGTGTCACTTTGTGGGGTGGGTGCCTGCCACACTTCTTACGGCAAGTCAGGCAGGCTTAGGACCGTTCACCATGTTCGCGGGAGCGCGAGCAGTGCACCCCGCTGTGGGCTGCTTGTCACCACCGCCGTATCCGCAGCACCTGCAGGGGTGTCTGGACTAGAGCAGCCATTCAAAACGTGGATGCTGAACGACGGGGAGCTTTCGAAGCGATGAGAGGAGCTGCAGAAGTCCTTCATATATATTTTTTTGAAGTAGCAGCAGTGAAATTAAAGGAGCAGAAGAAACAGGAGGAAGTTAAGTCGTAGGCAGTGGTCCTTGTGGTTACCACAGCCATAGCCTTCAGTGACAAGCTGGAAGTGGAGGTGAAATCCAGCGGTCTGGATGTGGCTACACGGAGTTCTGTGGCTCGAGGGCCTTATCATCAGTGGAGATTTACTCCCCTTCACCTGGGCTCCCAGGGAACTCTGAAGGGTGGGATACCAAGACCTTGAGTAACGGAAGGATTTATAGTCAAGTTTAGCGAGTGAGAAATGAAATGATGAAGTAAGTACCTTATTAGTAATGCTCAGGTCAGGACCAGGTCAGGGTTGGGTTAAGACAGAAGAGCCCTCTCTCAAGCTCCAGAAGGCGTCTCAATGGTTTAAGACATTTTAAAGCAAGGCCTCAGTTTCCTTAACTCTAAAGTACCAGTGACCCAATCTAACTATTAGAAGTCATACAAAAGCAAACCCTGGTGTTATCAACCAGCGTAAATTATGAGGAGATGAGAAACAAATCTGTTGAAGGCAGAGAAAAGAAAAGACTGCCGATCTCTGGAACAACTGTAAACACTCTGCTGGTAGTGGAATATCTATTTCTAGAGCAGGTAGGGTCCGACTGTTGCCACTTTCCAGTCCATGTGGGTGGTGGTTATTATTTTTAATGTATTCCTACTTCAATAAGTCATAAATAAGCTTACCTATTCAAATGACCATAATAAATGATGAGAAATAGCACACTGACCCATAAGCAGCAAAGACCCAGAAGGCAACACTTAAAACATAAACTGCCAACAGCAACCTGATCAGGTTTCATAAATCAGAGCAGCAATGGCCCTAAAGAGTGGGAATGAGAGCTCCGGTAATTGCAGCCTTCTGTCTGCGAGCATACTGTAAAAACAGTCACAGTAAGCACTCCTCCTGACCAATCAATAGACTCCTATTAACCTCCTGGCCAATTACAGGATGATTGGCTAAGCAAACAAAGAATTATTGGCTGTTTAGTTGGGACTTTATTCAGGCCTCTCTCTTCCCCTGTTTCTCATTCTTTTCCTGCTCTGCTCCCCACCCCCTTTCCTGTTAGGAAAAAACATCTGCAAACACCTGATATTCATCTACGTCTCTGCAGTTGTACAGTCTTGTTAAATTGTTACCACCTTTTCCACAAGCAGTTTTGGCAATTAACCTCATGGCCAGGGACTTCAAAGAAAACAACTGTTGAGTTTAACCTCTCTGAGCTACCATAGATTCTTTTATGATTTTTCCTGAAACACTTTCATCCAGAGGAAAAAATGCAGACTGATAAAATTAATGTTTATTTTAATATTTGGTTAATTTATTAAGAAGATAAACGCCTCAGACGTTGGCCGTAACATGGCGCACTTGCTTCTCAAAGTCTCCAGCAAGTGAGGTTTTATTTTAATTTACATTCCCAACACATGTGTGCTTTTCTCTGCTCTTCCACAAATCCTACATTTGCTGGAATCCAAGGATTTGATACATTTGACCCTCTCTTGCCCCTGTTCACAAATCTCTCATATGTTTCTCAAAACTGTTTAAAAGTTCAGAATGAAAAATGCATGTAAAATTAATGCTAAGAACCAAAGTTGCCATTAAAAATCTATTTTCATTTTATATTTTTGCCCTCATAGATACACTTTTTACATTAAAAGCAAGGCTAATCCCCAACTCTCATGAGAATAAACTACTAGCAATAAAGATCAAAATATATGACTGAACAAGCAATACAATTCTTCTTGAGTAATCTCGTGGCCTAAGTGTTTCAATGCAATTTATGCTACGTAACCAGCTTTTTACAGCTGTATATAATAATAATAATGGGCCTGATCTTACCAGCTGAAAGCAGGTTTGGGGAGGTGTGTTAACTCCTTCAGGCCACGAAGTTCATTTAGAATTTTAACAAAAGTGCTTAAATATTTAGTAGATCCTGAGAACTAATGATTTCTCCGCTCTCTCTGGCAAGGTCAGGCCTTGTAAAATTGCCACTAATACTTTTGCCACTCTTCGTGAAACTTGACGAACTCTATAGACGATTTAGTGTATTTGCGTAGCTTTTCCAGAAGTACCATGAGGTTGAAATAATAAATCAGCAGCAAAGGGCAACAGAGCTTTTGTTTGATATGTACAGTCGCCAACACCTTCATGTTATCATTAATCCCCCCCAAAGGCATAAATAATTGTTCTCTGGAAGATGACACTCTGGTACACTACTATCTAATGTGATAATTTTGATAAGGGCCTGGCTTTAACCAAAGAGCACTTTTCTGCCAAAAAACTATCACCAGCACCACCCTGGTGAATCTACGGAAGACAGGAAAGAGCAGAGTAATGCTGCAGCTTTTGGACAGACCCTGGGTAGAGTTACACTTTTGCTGCTTATTAGCTGTGTTCAAGGTGGGTGAGTACAAATAATTATCCCTATTTTGCAGGGATGTTGTGAGAATAAAATGGAGTTGAGTATACAATGTAAAAGTCACAAACTTTTACTTGGCCTATACTGTTTTTAAAATCAGGAAATATCCATAAAAATGTGAATTTCCTGTCTCTCTTGACTAAATAGAAGGTCTGGCGACGCCAAGCCCACATTTCTGCAGCAGTGACATGGCACTGCAGTAGCAGGAACAACCTGAAACACACGTCATTTGCCATAGCCCCTACCGCTTAAACTCAGCCATCGGAGAATCTGAGTTTGTGAACCCTCCATGTTTTAAACCCTCCGTTTGAAACAGAGTTTGGAACAGCATCAGACACAAAATGTCTGGTACATAATAAACACTCAATAAAAGGAAGGTATTATAAGAAGAACTACCACACCAAAACTGAAGGAGGTTTCACAGATACCAAGTAAACATTTTATGTGGCAAACAATATATCGAGCTCTGGAAATAAAAAACAAAAAACTTCCCATGTGTCGACATATATGCATAAGTGTTGTTTTCCAAACCTTCCAAATAATATCTCTACTGGTCTACAATTCCTATAGCATTTACTTTTTCTAATGCTTCTTCTGGAATTTTGCAGAGTACTACCTTGTATTGGTATTTGCATCCCCAACCAACTTGTAAGCTCCTTAAGTGTGTATTCCCAAAGCATTGTTGAGAACATAGAAATACCTCTAATTCAGACAACTAGAGAAATGGCCGGTCTCAAACAAGGAAATAGGTGAGTTATACTTAAGAAGAATACTTGTTGAGTGGCAGAAGTCTGTTAGAGCTACTTTGAGAGAAAAAACACCTGCAATTAGCAATGCTGTATATAACGAGCTGCGTAAATAGAAGTGTTTAAAATGCTTTCATTTTCTTAAGTGAATGGCCTCCTCTGAAATATGATTTAAAATACCATTTGCATAACAAACTTTACTCACAGGTAGTTCAAAGATCAGCAACAATTGAGCATAGTCACATTCTGAATCAGTGGGATCCAAATCAGGAACTTGATTTTGTTATCAGCCATAATCCCATCCTTTTGCTGTGATTGTGAGGGTCACAAGGAAAGAAACCTTGAAGAACAAAGTTAGTGGAAGAGCAAAGCCTAGAATTCAAATCTGCCTCTCTAGCTCAGATTCTGGCGTTTTTGTTGTTACTGCTGTTGTTGTTTTTTTTTGGGGGGGTGGAGGGAGAGGGAGAGAGAGAATACTAAGCAGGCTCCATGCCCAGCATGGAGCCCTACGTGGGGCTCAATCTCACAACCCTGAGATCACGACCCGAGCCAAAATCGAGTCGGACACCCAACCGACTGAGCCACCCAGATGCCTCCAGGATTCTGTCATTTTTACCTTAATTACAGTTTTATTTTCAAAGCCATGAAAACAACCCACCAATTTAATTAGGTCGCTTTAGACATCTGGGGAGAGAGTGGGTAGAAATACTAAGAGGTCAGTCATTTTAAAGAATCTGTGTTCGAAAGCAATT
Organism: Callorhinus ursinus; assembly: GCF_003265705.2. Taxonomy (NCBI): domain Eukaryota; kingdom Metazoa; phylum Chordata; class Mammalia; order Carnivora; family Otariidae; genus Callorhinus; species Callorhinus ursinus. The sequence goes on along the minus strand of NW_027397096.1, from coordinate 11,576,791 downwards.
TTTGAGACTGACCCAAACTGGTACACAAGCACCTAAGTGACCTAGTGTTACGGCACAGTAACGGGCCAGTGCCTGCCTGGGGTAGACTGGCCACAGAGGGATGAGTCCTCGGTAGATGAGTCAAGCCGCTGCAAGGAAAGGAACAAATATATGTCTCTACCACGAGGAAGATAAAAGGCAAGCTCAAATTCCTGGAGTATCTTCGAAGCAGCCAGGGACGGTCTGGTGTTTTTTTTGCGAACAAGTGGCCTGGGCTGAAATTTGTGAGAGAAGGGAAAAATGAAATATGTCATGTACATGAAGTTCAAATCAAACCTAAAACTTCCTCTGTCCACTCTTGTTAAGAGGACTTTCATACTAAACAGAACTCTCCAGAGAGGAAAGCGATTTCTGGTCATTCTCATTGCAGTATTTGGCTTTTTTATTTCATATATATATATTCATTCTTTGTCAACTTAAGTAAAAGGGGAGGGATATTTGTGCTGAACATTTAAGCACAATTTTTAAAAGAAACATTAAATGACACAAGGTTCTGGTGCTAGGCTGTACAGTTCAATGAACTCCCGCACAGATCAGCAAGATGGTTGGAAATGCCTCTCTCCGTCTGTTTTTCATCTCCAAAGTCTGTGTACTCAGTAGAGTGTGAAGAGAGCCTCTCTTCTCTTCAGAACATTCTCCCAATGGTCCTGCCCCATCCCCCACTCCCTCTCCATAGCCCCTGCAGCAGAGAACAGGAACTAGAGCAAATGCTTTTGTGAATTAAGAGATCTTGTGAGCGTAAATTTGGTCAGGCTGCTCCTTTCTGCAGGCCAGCCCCTGCTGCTGCCCCAGGATGTGAACTGTCAGTTTGCATAGCTGGTGATGAGTTGCAGAACCATCAGCAAAGGTGAAGACGGCAGAAACAAGAAAGATTCAAGACTGGTGGAAATCATTTCACAAGGAAAATTTCAGCCATCAGTGGGAGGAAGCTTTGAAAAATGCTGCCATTTCCGAGTCAGAATGAAGGAAAAATTAAATTACTGCCGGTGAGGCGAGCCAAAGTTGCATCTCCCTCCAGGGAGAGTTTTGATAATGGTAAACATTTGACAGCTGGCCCGGGGTTGTTATCTTGTTCTAACAGTTGTTATGGTCTAAATGAGTATTTCTGATAAGGAAACTGAAAGAAAAATTTAAACACTTTTATATTTTTATGTTTTAAACCTTGTGGTGGCGAGCCAAACAGGTTTAGAGCAATTTGTCACTCAGGGCCTACTCGAAATCCTGTAATGATCCTGCTCTGGAAACCTTACCGGTATCCTAATTTCAGTTAATCTACATGAAGTAATTCTTTGATGTAAATCAACTTACTAAGAAATTATCTTTAACCTCTAGCTTCCTCAGCAACTCAAAAACAATTCCAACCATTGATGTGGAGAAGCCAAGAAAATAAAGGGTTAATTAAGGCAAACTTAAATGCTCAAGAACTTAAAGCTCCAGAATGGGTGAAGAAATGCTGTGTTGTTAAAGAGCTCCAGGGTTTTTTTAGCTATGGAGGGTCAACGTTAGAAAATTCTAATCTTTCACGGATCCTGTTATTTTCATGAAAAATGTTGGGCCAAACATTTCAGAAAGGTAACACATAAAGGAGCCGACATTTTAAACTTAATAAGGACTGCTTATTGGATGCCTCCTGAGGGTTTCGCATCGCTAAGATGTAGAGTGCATGCAGAGATACTTCATTATAAAACACTCGCTCGATTCCTAAATATAGCACAAGAAAACAAGTCTGAGTTATTGTCTGAAGTGTTCCAGGTCTTCACAGGCATTGGATCTATTATGGTATCTAGACATACACGTAAGGCGGCTCAGAAGAGGAGGGAGGGAGTCCCGTTGCCTTATATGGAGTTGTTGATGGATGTGTCTTCAGAGAAAGGACTGAAATCCTGAGAATACTAGAACCCCCTCAATCTGCTTAAAAAATTATAGCTACCCTCCTACTTTACTGCCTCTGACATTCTACTAGATGGGAGTTTACCGGTGGCCAAAAAATAAGGACAAGGGCAAATGAGCAAAGAGAAGAAAGGAATCAGGAAACGGCCCCCCTCTGGAATGAACAAAAACTTAGAACTTATTTTTAGAAATTAGAAGATTTGAGCGTTGCTTGTTTAAAATATAATTGACACAATGTTATGGGCACTTCGCGTTTACCAGTCAGAAACAAACTCAACTGGTCTTTATCCTCAAGCGGTAGGAAGGCACGCAGGCCGTGGGAATCAGCCCCCCTAACTGGCCAGCATCCTATCTTTCTGTGACTTGCATACTTCAGAATACGTTTGCAATCATTATACCTGACCAAAGGAAAACTGAGCCCAAACTCTTTCCCGACTTCTAAAAAGCAAAATCAGAAAATCTACCTTTATTCCTATAGTTGTGGGAAGCAAGAGTTTCATTACTTTTTTTCCCCAGGGACGCTGCCCTGCTTTAATATGAAAGTATATAAATTGATATTAAAGTATGGTATTTTGAGAATGTTTCAAAGTAAGGTCAAACTGGTGTTAAAAACCCTACTAGTGAAGGCTAAAATAACAGTCTGGCGGAACAGTCTTAAGTGCAGCTGACTCCAATTACTAAGTACATCCTAGCGATTTTTTTACTAACAAGAACAATGCAAGCAAGTCTTTGAGTTCAAAAATAATGTCAAAGAGAAGGCACTCATAAGAGAAATTAGATAAATTATCCCAAGACTGCAGCCATGTAGGCAGCTGCCAGTTCACTTCACCTTCAGCACTGGCAACGTTGAGTTCTTTCTTTAACAAATAATCAGAAAAAGAGCTAAAGGACGTTCTAAGAGGGAACAAACGCTAGGAAAAAAAACGAAACAACTTCTTTTGACTAAAACATCCAAGAGAGTTTTGGATAAGAAAACATATACATCATCTAACCACTAACAAACTCATGAAAATAGTGCTTCCAAATAAAAATTTTAAAAACATTTTATTATGGAGAATTTTGAACATACACCAAAATAGACAACAAAATATAATAAAACCCAAGCAGCCGTTGCACAAGCCAACAACCATCTAACCATGGCCAATCCTGCCCCATCCACATCCACATCCACTTCCCTCCTCCGGTATTATTTTGAAGCAAATCACAGACGTCATCAAATCAGACACAGTACATGAAAAAGCAGAGATCCTCCAAGTATGTGATTCCACAGACCGCCTCTTTCTGCCTTCATTTCCACCCACAAATCAGTTTTTTTCTGAAGATGACTACCTCCCCCCACAACACACACACACACACACACACAGAGGATGTTGTTATTAGTACTAACTCTTACTACTCAGGGCACTGTATGAATCTAATTAAGTAGAGAGCACTTCTCAGATACACAGGACTTCTGTTTTACATGAGGTCTGGTGACTTCCATATACCCTTCCATTCTTAAAATTCTATGACTCCTCTGTGGAAATATCACTTTGGACCAGTGTTCCTCTATTACCAAAACGGGTCACAGCATCTGGCACCAAGGAAGGCACAGTGGTTAAGGAAGTATAGTGGTTAAGACAGTGGCTTCTGTCATTCAGGTCTGGTTTTAAATCTGGCTCTGCCAATTACTAACTTTGTGTCCTTGGGCAAGTTACCTAACCTCTCTGAGTCTCTGTCTCCTAACGGCTAAAACTGGAATAATACTACCTCCCAGAATTGTCAAGAAGAGTAGATGAAATAATATGTACAGAATGCTTATTAGCCAAGAACCTTAATAATAAGTGATAGCTCGTTTTTAAAAATTAATACATAAAATAATGAGAAGGGGTATGTATACAGTGAAAAGGAGAAAGGAAAGGAGAGAATGAGAGTAAAAATACTCCATTTTTATAAACTGTACTCTCAGCTAACTTTTAAGAACTTGAGTATCGCAGTATAATTGCTTAATGGGATTAAAGATTATAATTGTTTAATGGGATTAGATTAAGCTCATAATCGAAAACACAGGTGATTCAACCTGTCCATAAATATCGATCCTTAAAAAATCAAATGTCCCATACACCAACATAAAGGGCTTTGGTTAAAGAATGTAATACTGATATACTGATATAAAGACTCAGGGTAGAGGGTGATGAATACTCACTACCTTACCTAAATGAACGCGCCCCGTCCATTTGTGCAGGTGAGCCGGAGTAAAGCAAAGAGAAGTGATAGTGCTGACAATGAAAAGTAGCAGTGGCAGCCATGGGCCTCTCACTTGGCTTCACTCCTGCACCACTTCAGTATTATACTTTTGAAAAAAATCACTCAAATGAACAAAGGGCACAGGGAGGCATGCTTTTTGCTTACTTCACATTTGTCAGGACATTTGCAGATTAGGCCAAAATGTATCTTAAATCGCGCACTATCAAACCACTGCATTACCATCTGTAATGTGCCCAATGCCATATAGTCATTTCATAAGGAAAAGAACTGACACAAAAGTTGTATATAAGATCTATTAATTAAAAACCACAAGCTAGCGTTTCACTGACTTTGTAATGAAAGTGTTCTTCTCTCTCTCTCTTTTTTGCATCCCAAAGTTTTATAAAGGTACGCTAAGGTGGCCACATGCCAGAGCACTATTTCTCTGGGAGGCGGTGGGGGGGAACGGGAAAGCCTGGCAACTTTTATGTGGTTTTACAAATTAAGCCTCAGTTGGTGTGATTACCCGATAAATGTTGGATTATGATAACCACTTAATGGTTTTCTTTAGTCCTTCCCACATCTATTCAATACTGCTGCTCAGATAAGTTTTATTAAAAAAATTTTTTTAAATTTTATTATGTTATGTTAGTCACCATACAGTACATCATTAGTTTTTGATGTAGTGTTCCATGATTCATTGTGTGTGTATAACACCCAGTGCTCCACGCAATACGTGCCTCCTTAATAACCATCACCAGGATAAGCTTTCTAAATTCATCACTCAACCCACCTCAACAACCTCTCATTCCTGGTCCCCTCTCCCAACTCTTCCACCAGCACGTTCCTTCCATGGTCTGTCCTCACCTCCCTAGATGGCTGGGTCTCCCACAAACTCCCTTTCCATAGCCTTTCTCATAAATCAAAGCCTTGTCTTCCATTAGTCCAGTATGTGTATGCCTTGGTGCCTTTGTTTCTTGCCAATAGCAGCCCCCTTTCTCAATCTTTACCTATCAAAATTCTAACGATTCCTCAAATTCTAGCTCAGATGGCATCTTTCCCACCCTCTCTGACTTACCCCAGTTAGAACTAGTCTTTCCCTCCTATGCACTCTAAGAGGACTTGATCTGCCTTCTATAGTCACTAGAATTTTATCCTTATCACCTGAATGCCGAGTTTCTGGGAGTCAAGAAGCATGCTTCCTTCATTTTTTGTAGCCCCTAGAGCATAGGGTGTGGCAACTTTTAATCGCACTGAACTGTGCTGCATATTTGAGATCTGGGAAACTCGTCAATAATAGCATTTGCATCTTTTCTGATAAGCAGTCCACACAAGGAATTCTTTGAGGAAATTTCTTAATTGGTTCACCAACTCCTGGACATTGTGGTTTCTGCTATAGACAAAGCCCCTACTGAGCCCATCTGTTAATATGCACAGAATCCAAACAGAGCAGCCAATCCTCTCTGGACAGAGTAAGAAACTGAAGAAGGAAGACACATGTGTAAGAGGAAACACCAAAACCACAAATATGGAAACAGTATTTGTGAAAGTCTTTTGGCCAGATCACAGACATCATTAACCTTATCATACTTCCTTAAAAGGAGCAAGTCAGGAAAAGGGAAAGGAAAAAAATATCTTTAAGCTTATTTTTAAGTCTTCCAAATTTTTAGATTAGATCATCTGTAAATTCTAAGGAGAATAATTAATAATCTTTAAGAATGCACCTACTGCTTCTCTGCCTTTTGGCTAAGATCAAGTGAAAAATGTATCTATATTTCAAAACTTCAGTACTAGCAATTCATACAAGCTAAGTGCTGGGACAAAATAAGTGTAAATAAAAATTAACAGCAACTCTTGAAAATGCAAGAATAATAAAACTCATCTCTGTCTCCATTATAATTAAGTTGCTTTTTTCCTAGGTCCAATAGATTTAATAAACAAAACAGGCAAAGGTATAAAATGGGTTTAAACATAACTTGCCAAAAATTACAGATTAATTAATTTAAGATGGCTTTGAAATATTTTTCTCCTTTTTAAGAATATATTGCTATGAAAATATATCAACGTAACATCATTTTTATCCTCATCACCATAAGTAAAATATTATGGACATGAAAAGAATATTCTAAAACACTTCATCTTCTGAAATACTCAGCAATATACTCAAAGAAGAAAAATTTTGTTAGTTTCCTGCTGAATTTCTAAAAGTAGCTGTCATTTGGACCAAGAGCCAAAAAACAAATATTCTAGTAAAAAATTGTAGAATTTCAACAAAAAGTCCCTTACTGCAAAAATAATTCTTAAGCACCTAAAACAATCAAACACATCGCATTATTTGTTTTATTCCTCAATGTCTCAACATTGCTCCTTAATGGATAATTTATCACTACAGCAATCAAGTCAAGAGAAAAATATAAAATTGCTTACCAGAAGATGTTCATAAATGTTGAATTAGCACTGCAATGTGAGTTTACTCCCTACAGAGTAGTTTTCTTCTCTATGAGTCACATACCTGATGTATAACAGTAACCTTTTTAAATTGTACTGTGAAAATACATATCCTACACTCTTCCATATGTATTCAACACTGGTAATTTATTCAGTCTGAAACCGGGGTCTCTGACCCTGAAGATATTTGCTGGGTTTAAGCTTAGGTTTGTGGTTTTATTCAAGCTAAGACTTCTAAAGCTATGCTGTCCAATATGATAGCCACTAGACACGTACGGCTATTTCAATTTTAATTAATTAACATTAAATAAAAAATTCAGTTCTTCAGTTATATCAGTCATGTTTCCAGTGCTCAACAGCTACATGTGGCTATCACTGGAGAGCACAGAGATCTAAAGGGCACATATCTATCACTGCAGAAAGTTCTACTGTACAGTACCCTCCTAAAGATTACCAGTGTGACAGGTTATATTTGCTTTAGTGCCATTGCTCCAAGGCAAGGTGAAAGATGGAACCCATAATGCCACCTATTAATTTTCTTTTCTTTTTCTTTTTTTGGATAAAAATTAGGTCTTTATGATGTTTTAGAATAGATTCCCCACCACCTCAGGATCTAAAGATGTGGAAGAAAAATCAGTGTCCCCTTGGTGTGCTCAAAGAAAACAAACCAAGACAACTACAACAAAATAAAAAAACCCACCATAGAGTATGTGTGCTGTCCTACTGGTAAGAAACTCACAGTTCAGTATTTTGAATAAAAATAATGCTCCCATTATTTAAACACTGTTCATATCTACTATCTACATGCATTGTCTTTGGTAGGTGCATGCATTTTCACCTGACCTAAGAAGTTAGGCTTCTTGTGGCTAACATCTGGCTTGTGGAAGCAACATGGTCAAGAGATATGAACACAGGTTTGGTTTTGTTGTTTTTTTAAAGAGTTTATTTATTTATTTGTCAGAGAGACAGAGAGAGAGAGCACAAGCAGGGGGAGCAGCAGGCAGAGGGAGAGGGAGAAGCAGGCTCCCCACTGAGCAAGGAGCCCAATGCCAGACTCGATCCCAGGACTCTGGGATCATGACATGAGCCGAAGGCAGATGCTTAACTGACTGAGCCACCCAGGTTTCCCTAAACACACGTTTAAAGCCAGACAAGAGCTGAGTCCTCTATTCCGTCATACATACTCACTAATTACATGACTTTTGAGTAAGTTACAAAATCTTTTTATGTCTGCATTTCCCAAAACAGTAACAAGCAAAACTCAGGTCAACTTCGCAGGCTCGAAGTCAGTACTAAATAAGATAACATATATTTGGCATCAACTAGTACTGTATATGACATTATCAGTGCACCGGCAACTCTTCTAGAGGACAAATAAAAACCACCATAATAACCCCATTAGTGATAACTATTAGTTATTAGTAAGCCAAATCTTTTTATTAAAAAATAGCTTTATTGAGAGATAATTAACACACCATACAAATCATCCATTTGAAGTGTATGATACGTAATTCAACATTTATTCAGTATTCACTATGGGCTGGTGACTGTGCAAAGTTCTAGGGCAGTGGTTCTTAAATGGGGAAAATTAGGACCACTGGGAGACATCTGGCAATGTTTGGAGACATTTTTGATTGTCACGATGGGACAGGGAATGGGGGAGGCTACTAGTATTTAGTGGGTAGAGGCTGGTGATACTGCTAAACATCCTACAATCTTACGAGACAACCCCACAACAAAGAATTATTGAGTTCAAAAGGCCAACAGCGTGTAGGCTGAGAAACCCTATTAGGGCTACAAAGATGAACAGGAGGCAATATCTGTCTTATAAGAGCTTGCTGTCTGGTGAAGGAGCATAGGTGGAAAAGAACACAGAATGCTAGGTAGGGCTGCAGAGAAGGGGAGCTTAAACCAAAAGAATGGAAGACCAGTGCTAGGGGTACTCAGGATGGAAAGGAATGATGTCATGCAGAGGGAACAGCATGGAGAAATACTTAGATATGTAGAAAGCAGGTCAGAGTCTTAAGAGGTTCTGGTAATTCAGAATGGTTAGTACAGAATGGTTAGACCTTAGGCTGCTTATCAGAGAGAAAGAGTACTAGAAGATGAAGCAGGAGAGGTATGCAGAAGCCAGATCATAAAGGTTTTGTACACCATGGAAAGAGTTTGGATTTGATCTTATAATCAGTGGTTGGCAAACATTTCTGTAATGAGCCAGACAGGAAGTATCTTTCGGCCATATGGTCTCTGTTACAACTACTCAACTCTGCTATCACAGTGAAAAAGCAGCCCTAGACAATACATAAATGAGTGAATATGGCTGTGTTCCATTAAAACATTATTTATAGCCACAAAAATCTGAATTTCATATAATTTTCAGGTTTAATAAAACATTCTTCTTCTTTTGATTTTTTTCTACCATTTAGAAATGTGAAAACAATTCTTCACCCATGGGCTGTGCATAAACAGGTGGTAGCAGTCGTTTGCCAAGCCCTGCCAGAGTGAATACATAAGATGCCAAGGTGACAAGTTAGCCGATCCGATAAAAACGAAGCAGGGCATTTCCCTTCAGATCTCTAGAAGTACTGACCATCCTCTAGCCATCTCCTGCTCAGGAACAAATGGACGTGGGCCTCAATTTTGTCAATGGTTTGTTTATAATACTTACAATGAGATGGTATGCTAACTAAAGGAATAAATAGCTTATTTCAGGCTCCTGTGGTGTAATGACATTTATCTAATGCAGATACAAATTTCTTCATAATTAGTGGGCACCTGACACTGATGTAATCTGATTACTGCAGAAAAGTCATCCTTAAACTAGCTCCCCAGCACTAACAGAGTATGTCCTTAAATTAAGACAATTAGGGCTAAGAGACAAAAAGCACCAACTATTAAGAAACAGCTCTGTATTTATAATCATTTGTTACAATGAAGATAATACCAAATACCTGACAGTGTCACTATGAGAAATAGAAATAGGGCGCATGACATGTAGCTTAGGAGTCCTCACTATCTCAGATGGTCCTGATGTTATCCCCAGTCAGATTCTGAAGACTTCAACCTACCGAAAACTTCATACCTTTAATTTGGACCTCTTTTCAAGAGAGAAGTCTAATAACATGAATTCAAATTGTGAAGAAAATGTATCACTTTTAATCAATTTTTAAAATATTTTATTAAAAGAATTACCATATAATCCAGTAATTGCACAACTGGCTGTTTACCCCCCAAAACCAAAAGCACTAATTTGAAAAGATATATGCTCTCCTTTGTTCACATTATTTACAACAGCCAAGATATGAAAGCACCCCAAGCATCCATCAATAGATGAATGGATAAAGAAGCTGTGGTGAATACATATACTGTAGAATAGTACTCAGCCATAAAAAAAAAAATGAAATCTTGCCATTTGCAAAACATGGATGTATCTAGAGAGTATAGGGTAAGTGAAATAAGTCAGAGAAAGATAAATACCATATGATTTCACTCATGTGTGGTATTTAAGAAACAAGACAAACAAAGAAAAAAAGGGACAAACCAAGAAACAGACTCTTTATAGAGAACTGGTGGCTGCCACAGGGGAGGTGGGCGGGGTGGGGGAAATGGGTGAAATCGATGAAGGGGATTCAGAGTACTCTTATTGTGATGAGCACTAAGTAATGTTTAGAACTGCTGAATCACTATATTGTAGACCTGAAATTAACAGAACACTGTATGTTAACCATACTGGAATTTATAGTTTAGTTAATTAAAAATATTTTATTAAAAAAAACTGTGTAAGGGAAAAGTACAGACTACTAACCTGGAGAAACATTTCCTTAAAAAACCTGTTGCTTCATGATTCCAATTTTTTATTACTTTTAGGAGTCACAGTGGTGTACTCTGATAACTAAAGCCATTTGAAATCTAAGCAACTGTCTTTTAAATCTTTGATATGGCTGACTCTTTATGAATATTTATGATCTTTTTTTTTAAGATTTTATTTATTTATTTGACAGAGAGAGCCAGCAAGAGAGGGAACACAAGCAGGGGGAGAGGGAGAAGCAGGCTTCCCACGGAGCAGGGAGCTCGATGTGGGGCTTGATCCCAGGACGCTGGGATCATGACCTGAGCCGAAGGCAGATGCTTAACGACTGAGCCACCCAGGCACCCTATTTATGATCTTTCTTAGAGACACTAAACCTATGTAAAAAGGATTGTTTTGAGGATTAATTAAGCTGTTTGTAAATTTAATTACATGGGGCCTGGTATATAGTATACGCTGAATTGATGCTAGGTTATCATTAACTTGAAATGGTATTACAATCTCTACTTGAGTTCCTCTCAAATGTTTTACTGTGACGAGTTCTCCCAACTTTATAATACTCTCCTAGAAGTAGAACCAAAAGAATCTAGAAATTGTACAGTTCAACTCTCATGTTATCTAAATGGATCGACTGACCAAAGTCACACAGGGAGGTAGGAGAGCTTGGTATAAAAGGCGAGGGCGCTGGAGTCAGACAGGCTGGTTTTGAGTCCTGGCTCAACCAGCACATCAGCTGAGTTAATTCTGGCAAAACCTCATTTTTCTTATTTATAAAATGGGGATTAAATAAGATAATGATCACAAAGTACGGAGCACAGTGCCTCACACTGATTTTTAAAAATCAATAAATAAATGTTCGCTATTATTACTGATCCTCCTATCATGTAATTATATTTCCTTGCTTTGTCTTTTGAAGAAAGGTGTGTCAACTGCTGCAATACTGAACTTGACCCCTATCTAACCCTACTGGCTGACCATATTGAACTGAAGCAGGCTATTTAAAATACGTATTTTCCAAATCAGGCAAACTCTACCTCCTCACCCTTTTCTGTGTGTGATTCCTTCCTTACTACATCTCTCAATTTCAAATTACTTTCTAGTCTTCTAATGCTTCAGTCTCTCCCAACTCTGGTCCATGGATCCTGGGAATACATATGTGAAAATCATGTGCTAAATATGTCTGTGAAATACTTTGTTAAAGATCATACAATAAAGAACAAAAGATGGTGTTTTGGAGATTCGGGGCAGTTGTGGGCCAATGAACGTCACAGAAAGCATCCTTCCAATTCGCTTGCTTCAAAAGGCTAAGGAAATAACCTATTTCCTTTTCCCTCTTTTCTATCTGATTTCTCTGATGTGTTCCCAGATACTCAAAGAAAGATTCAGATATCCATGAAATCTTAATATGCCTGTTTGAAGCCAGGAAAAATAAAGAACAGTATGCCAGTATTTAAGACCAGGAAGAGTCCATCAGTACTTGGGGGGAATTTGGTGCAGGCTTGGAAATTACTAAAAGAACCTTTCTTCCCCAGTTAACAGGGAAGTAACGTCAAATGGCTCTAATTTGCATGGAATTCTACTACCCTGGAGCATGCTCCTGAAGTAATCCCACGATCTTGGCCATTAGTCCAGCAACCTAAATCTTCATCTGTTGCCAGATGAGCTGCAGCAGTCTTTGGCCTTTCCTACAGCCCTTGTACTTGACATCATTTAGCCTAGATTCAGACCTTGACCTCGCCTTTATAGCTGGGGGAAGAGTTCAGAGGGACCGAACCTCAACAGAAACAACCTAAGTGTGAAAGGTTTTATCCAAGTCTTCTCTCAGCGAGTGCTCTTTATCTTCAGTGTTGATCTTTAATCTCATATGTTCATCAGAATGGAATAACCTCTAATACTCCCTGATATCTGAGAAACGTTAAGCTCATAATTATTTGCTGTTGTTGTTTGTTTCCTTGTTTTTGTCTGGCCTTAGGACAGAAGTAAAAATGCCAGAAAGGCCACAAGGGTAACTTTAAAGGCTCTTCTTACACTAATGATTGTTTTAATCAGCTTTGTTCATCTGATAGGATTAGATTTAAATTTTCCTTTAACCTTGGATATTTGACAAGGTTCTCTAAGTACACTGAGACTCTCTCCGCCAAAAGGAATCCACTTGATTCAATGAGAAACCACTACTTGCCTCTGGAAATCAAAACTTTTGGTAGGTCAAGTCAATCAGGGGTGGGCTGGCATTTTCTGAATTTTGCTCGGGTTCTTCGATATTTTCCTGTTCATGCATGGAGATCTGCTAAGGAGCTTCTTAATGACAGGGGCGGGAGGCAGACTCTGTCTTCTATGTCTCGCCCTTCCCTCTCTCCACCTTGAATACTGCATCTTCCTCAGCACTCAACTAAGTATGCAGCTCACCAACCAGGTGCATGCAAAGTGGTTTGCTCCTGCTCACTAGAACACCTCATAGCTTCCAAGGTACTTTATCTTTCTCTCTGTGTGTTCTGAATATGATATTCTGACCATTCAATGTGGTTCAGAGGCTCATTTTGTAAGCCTGTCACAAACAATCTAGATACTTAGCATTAATTCCAATGTTAGGGACTCCTCTGAAAGAAAACAGGATTTCGGTTAGGTCGGCCCAGGGCAGCTCATAGGGCCACAGATGGTGGGACCACTGATTCGGTCATGCCCTAAGACCCCAGATCAAGTCATGACACTTATTTGCAAAGTTCCCACCTAGACTCAAGTAGCTCAGGAACAGTGTCTTAGGTTATGGACGTAACGCTGGATTTGAAACTTCTGACCTAGTTTTGATTAAAATTACCAAGTGAATGAGAATTTGTTTCTTCCACTGGCATTCCATCTTGTAAAAACAAGAAGAAGGGAAGGTGATTATAGGCACCTACCTAATATCAAATTTAGTAAAAATCATTGGGAAAAAAACAGAAGTGTGATTTAATGATCTGAGAAATTAGGCAAAAGTGTCAAGTCTGAAGAATTTAAAAATGGTGATAGGTCAAAGCATTAAAAACTTCTTCGGGGATGGAGTGGCTATAAGGGGAACCTGGTGAGGAATCTGCCAGGGGTTAATTGCAACCCTGCATGAAAAGCAGTTAACAAGTGAGAATTAGAACACCCAAGAGGAAAAGAAAAATGTTTCCAGTGCCATGAGAAATAAACAACAAAGGAGAAATATTTCCTTTGGCTACCACTACCTCCTTTTCAAAAGCTCAGAGGAGCTACGGGGAATGCCAAGGACTGGTTTTCTCTCAACTCCCTCTGAAACATTTGTCTTCATTACCACTCTTTTTAATCAGGGCTCCTTCATGAGTGTTTCTGCTCAGCCCCTAAGGGGCAGCTCTGGTCTGCGATAAATCAGAATCCACACCGCAAGTCACTAATCAGCACTCCCAGGGAAAGAAAAACAGAGACGTGCAGACCACGATGCTTTGAAAACCTAGGGGCTCACAGGCCTCAAGGAAGAAAGGCCTTTGTGGAGAAATAGTAAGTTAGTGAAGGTAGAACAGCACTCCTATGTTTAGGCTTTATTTTAAAATCTCAAAAATAAATTGTTCACACTTAATGGGGAGAGTCTGGGACGTAATTTTGTTTTCACAATGGAAAAGAGATTATGAGTTTGCTTAATGAATTGTAATTTGTACCCTACCTTGACGATTTTAATACCTAATTCAAAGCTGAGTAAAACCAAGGCAGAGGGACAGGAGATAAATTTTAAAAATTAAAACAAAGTCGGAAACTCCTTCCCGCTTCTGGTTTCAGGGATGTCATTAAGAAATGAAACAAAAAATGCCAGGTGAGAACTCTCTAATGTCTACGATATGACTGTTACTTTGCTTCAGTGGAATTAGGATCATAAAATCATAAACACATTGTAGTTTTTCCCTGGAAAGGATCTTAGAAATACTCTAAGAGAAAGATTAAACGGACTTGTAAAAAGTTAGCATATAGCTGGCTGGTAGCAGAGCTTCCTCTAGAACGTAGAATTCCAAATATCTTATACAACTACAGATCTCATGCACGAGGCAAATACTGAAATATCACCACTAACAGAGAGAGAGCAAAGTGAAGAGAATGTAAGTCAGGAAATGTGGGCTCTAGTCCTAGGTCCACCACTCACTGGTTTACCTTGGCAAAAATAGTCTGAGTCCCAATTTCTTCATCTGTAAAATGGGGTTTACATCTTCCCTGAATATATTATAGGGTTGCTGCAGTTCCCCATAAACTCGAGGTATTATTAAATTATTACAAACAATTTTTCCAAGAGCATTAATGGGCTGAAGAGCTAACAGAATTCACTTAAAACAGAGAAAATGCACTTTTCATAGGAAGATGGATCCAGATGATGGCCAATACTTGCAGGACTCTTGGATGCAAGTAGAAATAGGCAACCACCCCTTAAATACAAGCAAAAGTTGAATCCATGGTTTCCAAAATCGATGCTAACTGTTCTACTGACAAAGCTAAAACCTACTTTTTATCTATCTGCCTACAACAGAGTGCATATGGCATGGACTCCAGAAAGAAATCATGGGTGACACTTGGCCAAATACATGATTCCATCTGGGAATAAAGGCAACACACCTGCCTGGGAGTCAAGAGCTACTACTGTTCCGGCTCTGCTGGTATTTTATTGCTTGTTGTGTGTGAAAGTTGATGACATAATGATATCATCCCATCATGGCCTGACCCATATGGACCCTGTCCTTACACAGAGGAGCCCCTCTGAGGCAGAGTCACATCTATCCCCAAATGCTAGTTTTCCAACACTCCAATAGTATTAAAATATAAGGAACCAGCATCCATCAAAGCGATGAACACTTCCTGAATCTAACGGCATAAAACAGCCTCCTGCTTTTCCTGTTTCAACCAGAGCCCTTGTCTGTCACCGACTTCATAAAGAATAACTCTCCTAAGACCTCAGGAGACATGTTTCTTGATACTGACTTCAGGAGCTAGGATCTGAACTGCTTGGAGACTGACTGAACCAAAAAGGTCAATTTGGCTAGAGTGCGGGTGCTTCCAGAAGGGACAGACAAGAAGCATGGCCAGAATTGTGAATCTTCATTCATAATATTTAGACTTCATGTTGTAAAATGGGATGTAACCAAAGGTTCTTGAAAACAGAGTGACATAAAAGCAGTACGTGAGGAAGAAGATTCTATCAGCATTACGCAGGATAAACTGTAGGAAGCAGCAGGGTCAGAGACCAGCGTTTGTGGGACCAAGCTGGACCATGCTGTAGTGTTCCAGGCAAGAGGTAACTGAGAATCAGTTTTGTGCTATTCTGATGAATGGGCTTCTTCAGGTGGTACTACTTGTTCTTTTGGATATTAGAGAACTAATAATGGTAAGTACACCGTACAGATTACTTTCTCACAATTAACTGGAAATAAATTTTATTTGTTGGTTTTTAAGGAGCTTTGGAAATGAGCATTGAGAGAAATACTTATGCAATTATTATTAAGTATTAATAAGCATTTGTAAGAGTTTTAGATTTTAAAAAAAGTGCTTGCAGTAAATTTAGAATTAGTCATATAAATTTAGTAAAATTGAACGTGGGTTTTTCAGCTGTCTACCAAATATGTGATTAGAACAACTGGACAGATGCTATGAGGGCATCATCCATATGCTCTCTCTGGGGCCTGCCAGATGTCTGAGCCACAGAAGCAGAGTGTGGGTGAAGATGCGGTGGAATACAACACTGCTTTACAAACAAACCAAGAATCACTCTCAGTCAAGAGAAAAGGGTTGGCAGCATTTGTTAAATACGGATACGGATTTTATTCTTCTTTTAAATGTTGCAATGAAGCAAGATACAATTTAATGATCTGCTGTGAGAAACAAACAGGTCTGCCTTATGCACAAAAATGGCTTCTGCAGACCCTGCAGAGTGGCTCAACAAAAGAAAGAAATCAAATTGCAGTCTCTAACATATGGGAACAGAAGAATGTGGAGAAGTTCATGGGAGAATGAGAGGTGTCACACAAAGGCTCTACACCTCCCTACACTGGACACTCAAGGTGCCACCAACGTCACACACAAAGCTCCTCCTCTCTGTTTCCAGAGTGCTTTAAGGAGACTCAAAGCCCTGGACGTTGAAAATCAAGTCTGGCTGCTATAAAGCAGCCCCTCTCAGACATATTCTCATTCCTGACAAATACCCACCCACCGGCAGGCCTGGGAGACACATGGCGACCAGAGCGAGTTGTCAAAACTTATCATTATAAAACGTCCATCTTCCAAAAGTACAACCTTTGCTCGATACAATGTTTTCCTTGGAAGACAGCTCTTCTGAGAGCTATAAAAAGGGGGAGTCAGAATTGATGAGGTTAGCTCCTGAAGTCTCTGCTAACAATCCTGTTAAAAATGTAAAGGTGAATAATGATGGTGGAATGTTTTGCCAAAAACAAAAGCAACAGCAACAACAAAATCAATTATGCTCCCCTACTTCAAAGAATTTCATAATTTTTAGCATTCCTCTTAAGAAAAGAAAACCGCCCATGAGTTACATGGCTCTCCTCCTTTCATTTCCTTTCTTATCCTCTACCCTCAGGTGGCTAGCCTGGTGCTACACGGCCTAGGCTACGCATAAAGCTCACAGCCCTTTGCCTGATCTCATGATCCTCTATCAAAACAGCACTTTCAAAACAGTTTCCTGTCTAGCGCTGCCCATTGCATGAGTGTTTCCTTGGCTGGACCAGCTGCCAAATTAAGTCCCTTTGGTAGAGGACCGCAGAGAACTCGCTAGCGTCCTGTCCCGCCTCCACCTTAAGGCTTGACATCCGGAAGTGACTTAGGAAGTACTCTAATGGTTACCAAATTTGGGGGAACTGATTTAACTTTTCTGAGCTAAACATATGTTTAGGGGAGGCTGCATCACCAATCATCACTTGACCTTGTGACAGACCAAAAGTTGCTGAATTTCTTTTCCTTAAAAAAAGAAAAAAACAACTTTTCCCAGCTAGCACAGTGATGTAAATGCAAAGTCATGTTGTGGGGTGACTGCAAACACACTGATTTCCAGATGTTTGACAAGACCGTGCAGGAGCACCAAGAAGGCTGGTTCACAGTTTGTCACAAATTCGGCTAGGTTACTTGCATTCTGGGGATTTTGCAGAGCTGTCAAACCACTTAGGATAGAGAAGCACTGAGGGTCAGTCTATTACATATCAAATTTTAATCCATCGATTATGGGTTAAAAAGAACTTTGTCTTTTTGAAAACAGAGAAAATGTTCCAAATCTATGATTATTACTGCGTTCCAGAAATAAATGTAGTGGGCTTTTGCTTGAACATATATTTACTGTTGCCCCAACATTCACTTAAATAAGCTTGTACACCAATCAAGTAAGATATGAATCTTGACAAAGCCCCGCACATTCCACTAAATATCCCCTTTGTATATCAGCCATAGATAAAATCTGATTTAAGTCAAAACATAATATGGCTCAGGCTGTCCTTGATGTATAGGCTTCTTTTTTATGTACTCATCCTTGATTCTCACTATTCCTGGTGGAAGCCTTCCAAAAAAAACCAGATTTAGTTGTCAGATTTACAGTATCAAGGAATCTCTAAAATGAATGGGTTCTTTAAAAGAAGAGCCAAACTTCGGGTAATTACATTCAAATTCCTTAATCACATTTTCTGAGCTCAATGGGAATTGTGGTGTTTCTTTCCAGAGTCACACGAATGTAGTACAGATTCTTCCTTCAAAAGGATATCTAACAGGAGGACTCCCCCTTGGCAAAATGTTAGTTTCAAGTGCATGTTTCTTATGTTTTCTTTTTCACGCAGTTAGAAGCAGTGTGTGTGTATCTATCAATCTCACCCTTTTCACTTTTTACACACACACACACACACACACACACACACACACAGGGAAAAAGGATTTAGAGCATCTCAGGGTGTATTTACAAGCATATAATTTACCAATGGTGGTAGACATTATTGCAGTTCAGTAATATCTGCTTCTTCCCCACCTCTGGGCACAGGACTGTACTTCCCCATCCCCTTAATATTCTACTCTAGTAGCCTCCAACAGAACTTCCTGTGATAATGGAAATGTTCTCTGTTTCTGTTGTCCAATATGGTAGATTTATAATGCAGCTAGTGCAACTGAGGAGCTCAATTATACATTTTATTTAATTTTCCCTCATTCAAATTTAGATAACCAAATGGAGCTGGTGGCTATCATACTGGACAGCACAGTTCTAACCCATGAATTATGAGACATGACCAGAGTGAGACCTCCAAGTGTCTCCCCCCAGCCCCAGCCACCCTCATCACCTACAATAATTCATTGCTGAAGCCTCAGTTAACCTAGGTTCCTGAGTGGAAAGAGCATGAAGTCGACACCCCTGCAACCTGTGACGGACAGTCACTTAGCCAGAAAAGCCAAAAAAATAAACGAAAGAAAATACAGTTCAATCCGATCTTTGTGAAGAATGCATTAGTCGAAGATGACCCATGAAAATAATGTCAGGAAGTTCCTACTTCACATGTACAGGTGGTGGTGGAATAAGATAGGGAGATGCAGCTGTTTTAGCAGACTAAAATTATTGCATCATAATATACAGGTGCATTGATAATACAAAACTTAAGCACCTGTGATAAGGGATAGATAACGTTGGGCACTGTACTACCAGCTGGAAAAATAACTCAAGAAGAAATCATAACACCTTTTATGTTGTTGTCACCATATAAGCCACTCTCGTATCCAAAGTAGTAAAGATATGTTTGTTAGCAATATTTTTTCCCACAAAGAGAAAAGTTCCCCAGTCGTGAAAGAGTTAAAAGGGACCAAAATTAGACACAGTTCATGTTAAAGGTTAGAAGAATAATCAGTCATTTGAAAAACACTACATAAACATTTTTCCGGATGCAATTTTCAGTCCAAGGATACATTTCCCAGTAGAAATCAGCAGCTAAAAAGGAAATCATTTCGTCTCCATAAGTGCCAAATTGTATCCTGATTTTTCCTGGTCTGGCTCAACTTTCAAAACTAGTGGTTCAACTTCTGCAATCTTTCACCCAATGACTATGTAAACACATCTTTATAAGACAGACATAATCCTTGGGTGGGCCAATTTATGTTGGATTATGAAAATACTTAAAATACAAAATCGTATAATGACTGTTGTCCTTTGGTTTTTCACTAAAAGGAAAGAAAAAGCCAGTTAACATAGGCAGTGGTTCAGCTGAAGATAGTAAGGGCACATATACATTGCTTTCTCTTTTTCTAGTATCTTGGAAAATATTCCTGGCGATTCAGTAAAGGATGGCCTCATATTTTGGCAGCGTGATATGTAAATTAAGAATTTGTAAATATGCCTCTGATATACTCATATCACATGCTATCCTGCACCACACAATCAGAATGAATTCGACTACTCACATGGGGCCAGGAAAAATTCTCACCCTTGCAAGTACTTTGGATCTTCTGTATTCGGTCAGAGGTTATAGAAACATTAGTTTTAAGGATAAAGTAATCTAAAGTAAAAACCCAAAGATTCATTCAGAATTTATTACTGCCTCTGATACATATATATCTTACATTATTCAGAAGTCTCCATAACACAATTCAAGCAGAATCTCAACCCTATAGCTAGGAGAAATCATAAATTTTAAATCTTCATAGAGAAGTAAACTCTGCTTTTTCACTTCTCCCTTGAAATCCTAGAGCTTTTATAGTCAACTACAAAATGCATCATGAAAAGCCTATCTCCATCATTTAGCATGTGGAAGAGAAGAATTTTAACTTTTCCTCCAATGGATAAAGTTATGTAAAAGAAGACACTTGGGGAGTCTTTGGAGAGTGCAGAATAAGTTATAGCGGTAAGATCTAGAAAAGTCTGGTTGAACGTTAAGAGATTTTCACATCTGTGTCTATACACTCCTGTCTTGGGAATAATGTATCTCCAAAACCATTCACAGAAAAATGTTGTAAAGCACTCCTTCCTTCAGTAAGCAAAACCTAAGAGCTGCAATCAGAAACATTTCATCATATGCTGTTGACAATTACATCAAATATCCATAATTATATTCACATAAATAATTTTTGCCAATATGTTACTGCAAAGCAAAGAATTTAGAATAGCTTAACCTTAAAAATTCCTTACAATTTATAGTATGGCTCTGAATAATTTTCTAATGGCTAGATTAGTCCTTCATCTTTGTTCCCCAGAAAACAGATAAGATGTCACTGAAGCAGTATGAAAAGACTATGGAAATGAACACGGCACAGCACACATTTTCCTTCCTATGCGAGGAGAGGCTGAGGAATGATACACTTTTTTAATTCACAGAATTTTAACTGAGTGCAAGGACAGATTAGGATTGCATATGCCTCTTCAAATGACTTCTGGTGCCCAAATCAGCATGAAGTGTTTAATTAAATATTTTCCTGTAAGTTTAATTTGAAAAACATAAAGCTTTTAACTTCTTTGCCAAAATTAGAAAATCTTCCGTTCTTCTGAATACACATCTGAAGACATTCAAAACTAAAAATTGAAGGTTGATTATTTAAATCTCGCCTTTAAATTAAAATATTTTGCATTCCTTTCTGACTTAAAACTCTCCAATGAAAGCCACCATTATTTCTAAGTGAAGAAAGAAAAGGGAATTTGTCTTACTTCTCTCCACTCCTCACTTTGCCATTGTCACCTGTATCTATTTCCAGGAAGCCAATATTCATTAGGGTTAATCTGCCTACTAAATGAATAAACAAAGGATTTCTCTGTCACTAAGAGGCCAGGTGAGCCGATAGCATCTTCCAACACAGAAAATCATCTGTACCATACAGCTCAGGAAATTACCTGCTGCAACCCCACACCTGGGATCATTTGGCAGGCAGATCACTAATGTTGAGTAATATACGGAAAATGGGCAATAGCCATTTTTTCGAAAGACTGAAAATCTCACATATTTTAAAATAGAAGAACATTTTTATGTAATTAACTGTCTCACTCACCAAAGAAAATGAGTGGGGGGAAAAAAACCCAACTAGAGACCTTTTCCGTGTTTTTCCCCCTAAAAAACAACAGTGGATATAAGAACTAATGTCAAACTACCAATGGGCAATGAAATAAGAACTGGTATAACAGTACCAGTATTTCTGTGGATCACAAGATCTTTTTTTTAAAGATTTTATTTATTTGACAGAGAGAAAGACAGCCAGAGAGGGAACACAAGTGGGGGGGGTGGGGAGGGAGAAGCAGGCTTCCCGCCGAGCAGGGAGCCTGATGTGGGGCTCGATCCCAGGACCCTGGGATCATGACCCGAGCCGAAGGCAGACGCTTAACGACTGAGCCACCCAGGTGCCCGGATCACAAGATCTTAAAAATAATCTAACAGTTCCAGAATAGAATATAGTCAACAAACTAAATAAGGTATATTGTTCTGATCCCTACCTTTATAGACTGAGAAATTCAGACCAAGCAAAGCTCAGTGGTTCAAGACTCTGAGGAAAAGAACCCAAGACCAATTTTTGGTTAATACATTAAATTGATATTATTCCCTCTGCATGTTTTCCTCCATGGAGCAAAATCCCGCTCTTGCTTCCCTGTGGAAATCATCTTTTTCCAGCGAAATCATCCAATAGTAAACCACTGGTGGTAAATAAACAAGCACAAAAGAAAAGAAAGGAGGTCAAAGACATCTCACCTCCCTCCATATGTGGAGGGGGAGAGTAAGAGAGAGAGATCCAAGATACTAGTTTTAAATAATATTTGATAGCCTGAAAACTATGTGATATAAGCAGATAAAAACCAACTGGAGGAGGATTGATCTGATTAGGCACATGACACTGTAGCGAGAAAACTCATTTGTGAAACATGAAAACAAATAGTGATTAGGGATTATGACCTTCTCAGAGTGATCCTACAGGAGGGCTGAGTTGTGACTCGGAATGAGGTAAGATGAAATCTATCAGCTTGTATGCCAATGAGAACCAACCAATGTGCTCTCCTTGGCACACAGACCAAGAAGTAGCTGAGCCTAGGGTTATCTTTATTCAACTTTTAATAATCTACTTGCACAGAAAAGGAGCCAAACTCCTGGGCAGATGATATATCATGCTCTAGAGGGACTAGAGACTGGAGAATGAAAAGACTGAGAGAAAGGGATAGTCAACATTAAATGAGTGCCTACTGTTTGTCAAACCCCGTATGAAACAGGACTGGGTTTGCTCAAGGGTGATTAAAAAACAGATCCAGTCTCTATACACAGTGTGTGTTGGTGGTGAATTTCTTAGCTTCACAAGTGTTCCCTGGCTGTTTTTAACTGAATGTGTCACATACATATCAGATCTACAAAACTGTGGGCGGAGGTGACCATGTGGGGGAACAGTGTTATCAATGGAGAATTAGCAAAAACGAGGAACCCTAGCCCCATGCACATTGCACCTAAGGAAATGCAGAATAGAAACAAATAAAAAGGCCTTATTGAAAATGTGGGATCTTTCACAGTTTTTATCTGTGGGCCAGGTTTTCTGAGATAAGCCAGTGAAACATAAATCAAAGTATATGTAGACTGTATGTGACTCCCAATAGCCATCAGGTTATATTGTTGTATTGACAACAGATGCTAAAGATATGAATGTCATATATACATATTGCTAACTTTATTTTTACTGAGAGGGTTTTTTGGTGTATGTGGGAAAATTCAGCATGTCAGTCTAAGGAAATGTATATGATTTCCCTTTCAAGATCCTACAAAAACATATGGGAGCAAGATAATGTTTATCCTGACCTGCCAAAATCCTGGGGAGATCATCTCAAATCCACATCACATTCCTGAGTACTAATGCTCACACTGGGGCTTTGCATTAGCAGATGTGTGAAAATGCATGTACTCAGAGAACTCCCTCATGGCTCCACATCTAAAGAAGCTCCTCGACAATAGCTACTCCAGCCAAAAGCTGAAATGGTATTTCCAACTTAAGTATACCTTCATTTAAGCCAGTGTCTGGACAGAAAAATTCAACTGAAGGGTTTGTGATTTGGCTCCGAACCAAGAAGAGCCTGAGTGAATGTTGGACAGATTTTCAAGAGGCCTCCCATGTTCTACTCCCAGACCTCAGATCATATCAAAGACTTCAGTAAATTTTTCCTCACTCATGTAACAATTTCTAGCAATCACATTTTCCCATTTCAAACCTATCACTGGAAGAGTCATGTGTACGCTTCTAGTTGTGATTCAAATGGGGGGCGGGGGGCCAATGTGCAACACTGTCCCTAGCTCATTATTTAGGCTGTGGGAAGAAAATATGCTGAAAACATTAAGGAAACCAAACTACTTTGCATACTTTCTTTACAATTTTCTTCTGTAAAAATAATAGGTTTTTGAGCCTCATAAAAGTAACACAAGCTCACTGTAAAAAACTTTGGGAAGACTTTAAAGAAGAAAATTTAAATTACCTATAATCCCATCACACTTTTTAAAGGTTAAAAACTATTTACATTTTGGTCTGTTTCCTTCTAGTTTCTCAAATACCTATATCTATAACAGTGTCTATAAACATACTGGGTTTTTTTTAGCATAATACTTTACACAGTTTGGTATCCTTCTATGTTCATAATAACAAAATGAAAAGCAGTGGTCTCAATCTTAATTAAACAAAAGCACTACACAAGAAAAAAAAAGACACTTAGAAATGTTAAAAAGGATACCTAGGTATGTTTATTCTATAATGAATCCTAACAGTTATGCATATCTACATATCACATAACATTGACACTGTATAGAAAAGCTACATAATATAAGGAGAAATAAAGAGAAAATTAGTAGCATGAGACTGTAATTCACTTTTCTAAGTTCATGATAAGAGAGATGTGTGTGTGTGTTTGTGTATGTGTAAACTTAATAATATATACATATGGCATCAGAAGATACACAATTAAGGAGGTAAATCTAAGTAACATAAATGTAACTTCATGTCCAAAAGACAGAGAATATATCCTTTTTAGGTGCCCGGGACATAAATTCATAAAAAATAACTATTTTCTTGCCAAAAGTAAAATCCAATCTAACCAATCTTTTAGATGTAATTAACAATTTACAGGAAATTTCAGAAACCAAAGAACACCATGGGGATGAAATTAGCAAAATTCCATCTGTGGGAAAGGAAACACTGTATGATAAATGGTCCTATTTCTTCAAAAAATATGAGGTGACAAAAGGAAATGGAAGAGGAACCTATATATGAAGAGAATCTTATGAGATATATCAACCAATTGCAATGTAAATAGGTCTTACTTGGAACGTGATTTTTAAAAATGAGACAATCATTTGACATGGAATTTGACATGGGTTGGAAATTTGATCTTAAAGAATTATTGTTAATTTTGCTGGCCTGATAATACTATGCTTTAAAAAAGGACTCCTTATATTGTGGAAATATGTACTGAAATATATAAAGGAAATAATATGATATCTGAAATTTGCTTCAAAATAATCTGGGGGGATTGTGGGGTAAGGCTAGTTTGGCCAAGAGTTGAAGCTACCTGATGGTCAGAGGTTTGTTACGCTACTCTTTTTATGTAGTATATATTTGAAATTTTTTATAATAAGGAGTTAAAGAGAAGACACACGCACACAGAAACTGATAATAGCAAGGACAGATAATTCTTTTGAGGAGTTAATGCTTTAAAGGAAAGACATGGGTCTGTAGCTGAGATCATCCTTAGGACAGACCTCACAGTTCATTCATTTTTATTTAAACTTTATTATGGCTAGAGAGTTATTATAAAATGTTGGCAACTGTTTAATGAGAATGATTACACATTTGTTGTATTAAATTTTTTCTGTAGGTTAGAAATCTTTCATAATAAAATGTTGTGTAGTAAAGTACTTACTCAGTGCCAACCTGAAAAATTATCTCAGCAATTCTTGCCTGTTTATACTTTCAAATGCACTAACAAATAATTTTGAGACACAAATAAAATCCATTGGTATTCTGACTGGGACTGCATGAAAGTTCTGAATTTTGGAATACCTGACATTTTTTACCATTTTTATGATAGCTTCCTTATTCAGAAACATGACATATTGTTAATGTATGTAAATAATTATATTTGTCTGAAGAATTACAGTTTCCCTTATTGTAGACTTTGCATATTTCTACTTAAGGTTTTCCCAAATATCTTATGTTTTCTGGTACTATCAGGAGAGAAATTTTTTAAAGAATTAGCTCATTTAATTCATTTTTTATTGGTTCAGAGAAATCATATGGATGTTTTGCATATTAATCAAGTATCTGGTCAATATCATCAGTTCCTTAAAAGTTGATGCTCTTGAATTTTTCAGATCAGAAGTTATATTGTCTATAAATCATAACTTTGTAATTATATCTTCTTTATGGTTTAATATTACTGCACTGTCTGGAATTTTCAGAGTAACTGTATAATAATGGGCATGGCATGATTGCCTTATTCCCGATATTAGAAGAAATGCCAATAATATTCCACATTAAAAATGATGCTGGTGGTTGGTTTAAGATAGCTATTCTTTATTATTTAAAAGATTTATCTTTCTATTCCTAGTTATCGCAGAATAAATCTCATGAACAAACCCTGAATTTTATGAAACGCCTTTTCTGCATCTAGTGAGATTATCATGTTTTCTTACTGGACCAATTAATATTATATATTATAACAATAGATTTTTCTAACATGAGATAAATCGTATCTGGTCATGGTAAGTGATTCTCTTGTTGTAATGTTCAATTTGGTTTGTTGGTATTTTATTTGAGATTTATGACTCGAGATTCTAACGTAAGACTGATGCCTAGTTCTCTTTTTTGTATGTTACGTTTGTTAGGTTTTAGTCATTCATTTTTAAAATCCTCCCTTATAGGGGGTTATAAAAATCCTGCCCTCAATAGGTGTTAAAAAGTTCCTGAATGCTAATGTTATTTGTTATGAAACAGGAAAAGGCAAGAGGCCCCAGCCTGCAAGTGCAAAGGTTAGATAATGCCCTCCACAGCACTTAACTGTCAGCCTTACTTAGTGTGAAGTGTTGTGTCTAGAGACTCCCAACCAAGCAACCATTTAAAAATACATAGAATATTAAAGTAATTGACAAACATGAGAACTGTCAACTTTTTGGAAGGTAATCTAAAAACCATAATGCATCTTTTTTCAATGTTAATATGGAGTAAGAAAAAATAAAACCGGGATAGAAAACAAGCAAATAATATATATTTCCAAATAGTAGCACCAGAATTCTAAGAAGTTAGTTCCTACTTTGGGAAATGTTATTGAACATTTCTAGAGCTCACTGGAATCCTTGGACTTAGTACTAGTTTGCAACAGATTCTAGCAGTTTGTGATAGAATCTACACAGTGACCTGAGGAAAGAAAATACTTTGATCTTTGGGATAGGTTCTTCATTTTATAAGGTGTACTATGTCCCTGAGTAATGACATTGCAATTGCAAGATATTCAGAACACAAAGGAACGAAACAGGGGCAGTAACTCAAATCACCTACCATGTGAAAGAATACCATCTCATTTCCAAGGAAGCCGGAGTTTGAGATCTCTACAGGTTTACTAGTAAAGTGTCTAGCAGAGAAGAGATTGGTCTACAAACTCTATTTTTATTTTTTTTTAAGATTTTATTTATTTATTTGAGAAAGAGAGAGAATGAGAGAAAGCATGAGAGGGAAGAGGGTCAGAGGGAGAAGCAGACTCCCTGCTGAGCAGGAAGCCCGATGCGGGACTCGATCCAAGGACTCCAGGATCATGACCTGAGCCGAAGGCAGTCGCTTAACCAACTGAGCCACCCAGGCACCCTACAAACTCTATTTTTAAAAGAATAAAGCCAGATAAAAGAAATGGAAAGAAAGCAAAGCTTCACCCAGACTTAGCAAGTCTCAAGATTCCACAGACAAACCCAATCTCATACTTAGTCAAGGCACATTCTATGGCCCTCATGGTTTCAATGTTTTTCTTTCCCCGTTTTTTGCAACATATTTCAAAAAGAGAAACAGTGTCGGCAAACTTTAGCTTATTTTATTGTAGATGAAACTTCTAGCTTGGTTTTTAGCTTGTGTAATACCAAACATGATGCTCTTAAATACTGGTAAACTAGAAGGAATCAAGGAAGAAATGAAAAATTCAAATGTAACCTACCATTATAGTATGGCCTTCAAAGTCTAAAATATTTACTGTATGGCTCTTTAGAGATAAAATCTGTTGACTCCTGATACTGACCAAATCAGGGACAAAAGGTTCACTTATAAGATATATGATCTTTTTCATATACATACAGACTGACATATACAGTGTATTTTTCCTGCAAGATTTGAGTAAATTGTAAAAGCTGATTCTACTTAAGGGAAGACAGTAGATGCACATTTCTCCTGCTAGGGAGAAACAAAAATTCTGGACATTACACATAAAACAAACATCAGATGATTTTGAAAGGTGGAGAAAAGAAGGTAGTCAAGTTAGGCTCTTCAGGACACAAGTAATGATACAAGGAACATGGAGTCCTTGGGTTTACTTTGTGCCTCAACTATCCCAGCCTTGGAGCTGCAGAAGCCAGAAACCTGAAAATGCCAATGGATAAGGACAAAAAAAGTCTGAACCGGGGCACCCAGGTGGCTCAGATGGTTAAGCATCTGCCTTCGGCTGAGGTCATCATCTCCAGGTCCTGGGATCGTGCCCCACGTCAGGCTCCCTGCTCAGCAGGGAGTCTGCTTCTCCCTCTCCTTCTGCCTCTCCCCGTGCTTGTGTGCTCTCTCTCTCATGAATAAATAAAATCTTAAAAAAAAAAAATGTGTGAACCAAAACCAGATCTCTCTAGCCAAAGGAATATGAAAGGGGCAGCCTCACAGGATGGAAACTTTCAGAAAATAATGCATTACTCTAGCAAACACCACAGGAAAAAAACTGGCTCTACCACTGCCCATGCCAGCAAAGGCCAAGTGGGGAACCTAGACGTTAACCCTTGTGAGGCTATAATAAGATGCCCAACACCTCCACTGGGATGGTTTCAGAGCAAGCTAAGTAGGAGTGAGGAGGTTTGAAATCAGGAAACATGATGCCTCCACCTTGTTCTTCTTTCTCAAGTTTGCTTTGGATACTCAGGGTCTTTTGTGGTTCCATACAAATTTTAATATTGCTTGTTCTATTTCTGTGAAAAATACCATTGGAATTTTGATAGGTATTGTATCAAATCTGTAGATTGTTTGGGTAGTATGAACATTTTAACAATATTAAGTCTTCCAATCCATGAGCATGTATTATCACTCCATTTATTTGTCTTTAATTTTTTTTTAATCAATGTCCTATAGTTTTTGTTTACAAGTCTTTTACCTTGCTAGTTAAATTCATTCCTAGGTATTTCATTCTTTCTGAAGCAACTGTAAATGAGATTGTTTTATTTCTCTTTCTGTTAGTTTGTTATTAGTGTATAGAAACCAACTGATTCTTATATACTGACTTTGTATACTGCAAAATTTACTGAATTCATTTATTAGTTCTAACAGCATTTTGGTGGAGTCTTTAGGGTTTCTACATATAATATCTGTCATATGCAAATTATGACAGTTTTATTTCTTCCTTTCCAATTTGGATACCTTTTATTTCTTTTTCTTGCCTAATTGCTTTGGCTAAGTCTTCCATACTATGTTGAATCAAAGTGGAGAGGGTGGGCATCCTTGCGTTGTTCCCAATCTTGGAGGAAAATCTTTCAGCTTTTCACCATTGGGTATAATGTTAGCTGTGGGTTCGTCACATATGGCCTTTATTATGTTGAGGTACACTTCCTCCATACGCACTTTGTTGAGAGTTTTTATCAAGAATGGAACATGAGGGGCGCCTGGGTGGCTCAGTCACTAAGCATCTGCCTTCAGCTCAGGTCATGATCCCAGAGTCCTGGGATCAAGCCCCACATCAGGCTCCCTGCTCAGAGGGAAGCCTGCTTCTCCCTCTCCCACTCCCCACTGCTTGTGTTCCTTCTCTCACTGTCTCTCTCTTTCTCTCTATCAAATAAATAAATAAAATCTTTAAAGAAAAAATGGAAGGTGAATTTTGTCAAGTGCTTCTTCTGAATCTACTTAGATGATATGATTTTTGGCCTTTATTTTGTTAATGTGCTGTACCACATTGATTGATTTGTGGATATTAAACCATCCAAGCATCCCTGGAATAAATCCCACTTGACCATGGTATATGATCCTTTTAGTGTACTGTTGAATTTGGTTTGCTAATAGCTTATTAAGGATTCCTGTATCTATGTTCATCAGGGATAATGGCCTGTAATTTTCCTTTCTCATAGTGTCCTTATCTGGTTTTGCTGACCTTGTAAAATGAGTTTGGAAGTGTTCCTTCCTCTTCTATTTTTGGAAGCATGTGAGAAGGACTGATATTAATTCTTCTTTAAATGCTTGGAAACATATAAGCCAAAGATTTATATGTAAGAATTTTATTTATTCTTAATTAGTATGGTAAAGAAATCAGAAACCAAGAAGTTTAATGATAGAAGACTAGACAAATGATTCAAAAAAATGTAACTATTAAATTATCTATGTTTTGAGAAATATTTAATTATTTGAAGGAAATCTGATAATAAATGAGGCAAGTTAGAAAATACTGTTTAATATATTGCCCATTTTTAAAACCTTTTAAATAAAAAAGGAACTAAGAAGTTATATGCCAAAGTGTTAAGAATAATTACACCTGAGTTTTTAAATTTTATTCTTTATAATTTTCTGTACTTTCCAAATTTTCTAGAACAAACATATATATACAAGTAGGAGAAACTTTTTTTTAAAGATTTTATTTATCCGGGTGCCTGGGTGGCTCAGTTGGTTAAAGATTTTATTTATCCATTTGAGAGAGAAAGAGAGTGAGCACAAGTGGGGGTGGGGGATGGGCAGAGGGAGAAGTAGACTCTTGGCTGAGCAGGGAGCCTGACACAGGGCTCGATCCCTGGACCCCGGGATCATGACCTGAGCTGAAGGCAGATGCTTAACCATCTGAGCACCCAGGCGCCCCAGGAGAAACTTTTAAATAAAGCACCTATAAGGGACAAAAGAACTCAACCACATTTTCTTTGCTCCCTTGCTTTCCCAAAGTGGACCACCCCTAAAGCTCTTCCACCTTCCTCGTTTTCTTTTCTCCTGAACACTGGAAGCAAGTAGTGTCAGAATTCTGTCGCTTTTCCTCTAGTGTCAGCAGAGTCATGGCTTTTCACTGGTGGTCTTCTAGCCACACTCTACTTCACTTTTATTGAAAAACCTCACAAATGAAACTGGGTTCCTCCTAAGTTTTTCTGTGATGATTTGGTTTAAAGAAATTAAAAGTCTGAGTAAAGTGAACTCCAGGTTTCGGGGTAAACCAGCTGGCTGGAAAACTGGGCTGGTGCAAGGCAGTTTTTCAAAGTGCTATGCCCTGCGGCAGGGTAGTTTTCAATAAATGTTAAGTTGAGAATATTTAAATAGCACCCAATTTAATTTTTATTCCCATAAAAAGGGAGGGATGAAAGAGTGGAAGTGCAGGAATGGCTCCATTAAAATCCAGTTGAGCCAACAGCAAACGGGCAACCCATGGAGGTCACTGGAAGTATGTATTATACAGTTTGTGATGATAAAAAAATTCACAACTCTTCTTCTTCTCAGATATGTCTAGGTTTATGTTATATTCTGAAACCTTACTGAAGGACACTGCTTGCTTTGGCCAGGAAATCCTTAAATTTCTTCAGCGGTTTCTTGTGGACCCATCAGAAGCTTAGACCTATTGGGCTCACATTCAGAATGCTCTGCTTCAAGGCTGGACAAAGTAACTCCGATAAGCAAAATGTAAAGATAAAAGTATTTTAAGTATTATTTTCAGGGAGAGGGCAAATAATTTTCATTTCAGTTAAGCCTTCAGATACCTTGGGAAAATGAAGATGCTCACATCAAGTCCTTTCATGAAGCAGAAACAGGGGCAATGCAGAGAAACTCTCAAAAGGTGACATGTCATGCCTGATTTGGAGCTCAAGGCGCTGACCTGGATGCTGAGCAAATGAGGCTGGTATTTGATCCAATAAATGATGAGGTATGAGATTAAGTACAGATCTCAATTCCCAAAGGTGGCTTGAAATAGTAATTACTGATGTTCCAAAGCATTTGTCCTACATTCTATAAATGAAAATAGTCAAAAACAGCCTGCAGTATTCTGTCCTTACTTCCATTTCGACCGAAAACATTTCTTTAAAGTAACAGCAGAAAAGTGTGTCTTAGTTATTCCTTGGTCAATGATTTGCCTCCCAGAAGTCTGGAATTATGCTTAAAGCTCTCAGCATTTCTGCCAACGTGAGAGTGTGGGTAGGGAAAGAGTGGGAAGGAGGACATCAAGCCCACCCAACTCCCGGAAATTTCAAAGAAAAGACAAAACTTTCCAAGAGAAATAATCATTTTGGTAAGTGAAACCATTTGTAACCTTAGAGGAGTTTTTTTCTTTCCCTCCAACATATCATAAGAAAATTCCGCACTGTGCACTAATAAGCTATAAAGCTTCGGTTTAAAAAGAAGGGTCAACAAGAGCTAAAACCACTAATGTCATACTTCAAGCAGGAAAAGTGGAGGGCAGTGACGCCCCAACACTTTCATGATCCCAATAAAAAGTCTCCCCCAGGCTAAAAACTATCTGCCAAATTTATGCCAAGAGCAAGCTTTACAGCCAAGCTAAAATCTTCTGTGCATTTAAGGAGTGCTATAAAAATAATGACATATTCAGCATCCTGGGAGAGTCTTTCACTTACAGAAATAAAGCAGAATTGTCCAAATAGGAAGACAGAAGCTAGGAGGGAGAAAGAGAAACAGAAGACAAACTGACACAGAGACAGAGGGGGGAAAAGAGTGAAGGAGAGGCAGTGACGGTTCAAGACAGAGTCAAAAGCAAATGTAAATAGCCAATCTAACACACTCAGGAGTGTCATCTGCTCCCCTGGCACACAAGACAGCTCCATTTTTTAAGACTGAGCAAAATGTATTTACACACAAAAACAAGTATCACTTAAGTCAAATCCATTTGGGCAGAACTGTTTTGAGGTTCCTTTACCCCCGTCCCAAAGATTTATTTATTTATTTTAGAGAGCGAGTGCACCAGTGAGGGGCAGGGCAGAGGGAGAGAATCCTCAAGCCGACTCCCTGCTGAGTGCGGATGCAGGGCTCGATCCCAGGACCCATGAGATCAGGATCTGAGCCAAAACCAAGAGTTGGCTGCTTAACTGACTGAGCCACCCAGGCGCCCCTGACGTTCTTCTTTTTAAGGAGCGAAGAAGCTTACGGAGTTAATTCTGTAGTCCCCACCAAAAGCCCCACAAAATGGCTAATTTCAGTTCAGTAGAGAAGTCAACGTATTCCTTTTTAAGCCCGGGTGATGAATCCCTTTCCCTTAAAGTACTATCAGAGCTGCCTCAGAATACTGCAAATATAACCAAACGATATAGGATCACAGATTTTAGAATCAGAAGGGTCTCTGAATATCTAATCTAACAAACTTCCTGTAGGAATCAAGTGAGTATCAGTAAAGAAATTGTCATATTGTCACAATCTAAAACTGGAAGAACTAGATGGGGGATGGGTGGGATAATCATTTCTGAGACTTAAACTGTTGCCTGAAATATCAGAATCTAACCTATTGTTATTGGAACATATCCTCAAACAAAATCACATATTAGTTCAGAATACAAGCTCTGGAATGAGACTGCCTGGCCTCCACCATGGGATCTACCACTTCTCTAAGTCTGTGTCCTCAATCAAAATGAGGACAATACTATAACCAGTCCTCATAGGTATATAAACATATATAAAGAGCAAAACAAAAACTTTGGGATATAGTAAGAGTTATTGCCATTATTAATATTATTGAAATAAAGTAACAAGGAGAGAACATTTAATGAGTCCTTGTTACATACCTGAACTATGGCCAGAAGCTTTACAAATGTCATCTATTAATTTTCACAATATAGGAGACAGGTGTTCTTATATCCTTCTGAGGACAAAGAGACTCAAGGTCATATACCTGGTTGACTATAAAGATAGAACCTACATTTGACCACAGAGTTCATGTGCTTCCACTACACACCTGCCTATTCTAAAAATGCATCTATCAAAAATATATTTGGGACGCCTGGGTGGCTCAGTTGGTTAAGCATCTGCCTTCGGCTCAGGTCATGATCTCAGGGTCCTGGGATCGAGTCCTGCATCAGGCTCCCTGCTCGGCAGGGAGCCTGCTTCTCTCTCTCCCTCTCCCTCTGCCTGCAGCTCCCCCTGCTTGTGCTCTCTCTCTGACAAATAAATAAAATCTTCAAAATACATATGTATATGTTTTTTAATAAAGAGCTGTACAAAACATGTTCATGACAAAGAAATTCAGATGGCACTGCCAAAGTGGAAGGTAGTACAGTGTATGTAATTTTTATGAACCATAGCTCCTTACTCTGAAAAAAAGGAATTATAGTTGACCTTGAACAACATGGATTTGAACTGCATGGGTCCACTTAAACATGGATTTTTTTTTTAATAAATAGAGTATAGACCTATAAATGTCTATTCTCTTCCTTATGATTTTCTTAATAACATTTTCTTTTCTTTAGCTTACTATATTGTAAGAGTAGAGTATATAATATAGATATATATATAAAACATGCAAAATATGGGTTAATTGACTATTTATGTCCTCAGGAAGGCTTCTGGACAACAGTAGGCTATTTGTAATTAACTTTTAGAAGAGTCAAAAATTATACGTGGAGGGGCGCCTGGGTGGCTCAGTGGTTAAGCGTCTGCCTTTGGCTCAGGTCATGATCCCAGGGTCCTGGGATTGAGCCCCGCATCAGGCTCCCCGTTCTGTGGGAAGCCTGCTTCTCCCTCTCCCACTCCCCCTGCTTGTGTTCCCTCTCTCACTGTGTCTCTCAATGTCGGATAAATAAAATCTTTAAAAAAAAAAATTATACGTGGATTTTCAGCTGCACCGGGGGGGGGGGGGCTCAACACCCCTAACCCCCATGTTGTTCAAGGGTCAACTGTATAACAATACCTTTACCTCATGAGAATTTTGGGAAGAATAAAGAAGCTAATGTATGTGAAGTACTTAGCACAGTATACTGAGCAATCAAATATAAAAAAAACCAGTATTACTCATTATATATAAAATTTAATATGCAGCACAGGAACTGTATGGGCTGCATGTAACTCAAGATTTAAATAAAGATGTTAAATATCCTATTTATTGTCTTTTAATGTTACAACTTTCCCTAAATACACAGTCCAGTTAGGTTTTCTTCGGAAGTAAGGATGCATGTAATTCAAAATGATGATAATTTTCAAGATCACAACATGAAAATATTGTTGTCTCAGTCAAGGACATCTACTAATTTGCCTCTATCTAGTTTTGTGAATGTGAATTGTTCTGTATTCACTAAAGTTCCTTAGTAACTTTTTTTATTCTTAAGACAATATTGTTAAAAAATAAACCATAATAAACCAAAAACAAACCATAGTGTTTATTCTTGAAACCACAGTGAACAAACTACAATGAAAATTCCACCATCAATAGAAGGAGCTGACGGGGTTATCAATCCAGAGCCTTTCAGTTTACTAGTATTTTGTTCATATCAACCAAATAGAAGGCAGTATTTAGTTACCATTTTCAAGATGAAAAAACGGAGGTACAAAATGGGCTGGTTAAAGACCCTATAGTTCTCAAGCATTAATGGACAAGGAAAGCAAGCAAATACATTTATCTCTCAAGTATACTTTCACATTTGAGCTGAGTTCTTCTTTCCACATCTACTGGAAGACCAAATCTTTTTAAGATTTTATTTATTTATTTGAGAGAGAGAGAGAGATAGTGAGAGCAGGAACACAAGCAGGGGGAGTGGGAGAGGGAGAATCAGGCTTCCCCCCGAGGAGGGAGCTCGATGTAGGACTTGATCCCAGGACCCTGGGACCATGACCTGAGCCGAAGGCAGACGCTTAACGACTGAGCCACCCAGGCGCCCTGGAAGACCAAATCTTATTTTTCAGAATTTGAAGTGGGAGTTATTTCTGAATAAACTATACAAAACAAACCAGAATAATTTAAACACGTGAAAACACAAGTCCAGTGGATGGGATCTGAACACCCTTATAAGTTTCAAAGTGGCTAAGAACTCTTAGATCTTTATAGTAATAAATATTGTAGTGTACAAAGGTCCTTTGGGAATCCCCACTCATATGGTATGCCATGATAGAAGATCAAGGTGTCAGGTCCATTTAGGATCAGGGCATTTTTGCCTTCTTTATGCTTTAATTCATATTTTGAAAAAGCAATTAAAAATATTTCTAAGAGAAATATAATCACTTTGTCTCCCTCTCCCCTACTCCCAAATATAGAATAAATTATGAATTTCAAACACTAATATTCTGTTAGTTTGCATTTGCCCACAAGTAGATGGAAAAGAAATGTGACCTTGGGCAATCACTACTCTTTAGTGAAAGCCTTTTTCAGCTTGAGAAAACATTACCTGATTGATAGTGGCTTTCCTAGCTGAAAATAAATGTCTACTGCTTAAAGGCTAAGAGTCTCTCTGCAAGCAGCAGGGATACCTAGGGGAGCCATGGGTAAAAAACAGTCTTCAGTCATCAAAACCCTATCAAGGAGGTCTGGCCAATGGCCCCTTAAAATAGACATGCCACTCAGGAGTGGAGGCGCTGTATTTGATGACTTCTATGATGTACACAGTATATAATATAAAGAATAAATAAGGACAGTTCCTAGGTCAGATATAATGCTGCTACTTGCTGATCATATGAATGAAATCAAGGTAGGTTACTGTGACCAAGATGCTGTTTAATATTCTGGAAAAATGAAGGTCTCACAGATTTATATCCTTGCTCCAATGCATGAGCTATATGACAATAGACAAGTTATTTAACATCCCTTAACCTTACCTGCAATGGTAAACTGTCAAATGCTGAAAAATATGTTTGGTGTTAAAAGAGTTTCATTTATGTTTTGTGGATAATGCATGCACATGTTCTAAAAGACTACAGTGGGGAAAAAAAAAATCTCCTTCTCATTTCTGTTCCCTAGCCACTCAGTTCCTCTCCTAGAAGGCAGCTACTGTGTCTAGTCAAATGCAAAAATTTGGTTTCAATATTCCATGCTGAAATGTTGAATTCATTAACATTTATTGAGTGCCTATTATGTGTCAGAGCCGTTCAGTGTGCTGGGGGGAGTACAAAGATGAGCTCACGGTCTAGAATGGGAAATGGTTCCCAACTAACTTTAATATGAGGTGATAAACACAACAGTAAAAGTTTAAGAACAGCGGAGAAAGTAATTAATTTAATCAATGGGGTGAATTGGAATAAAGAGTAAAATTAAGAACAGGTTTCAAGGCAAATGAAAAGTTTCAGGCACCATACCAAAATTTTACTAAGGTCTCTCTAGCTTAGGCCCCCTGCTTCAGGAATTGGGATCCTACCATGGCTATAAAAACTCTATTTAAAGGTATTCACCCATGGCTAAAAATTTCTGACACAGGAAAAGTCAGCCCAATAGCAGAATGTCAAAGGGACTAGTATGGATGCTGTAAGTGTCCTCTTCAGGTAGAGAGAAACAGAAGGGTGAAACGAAAGTCTTTTCTCTTCCCAATCATGCACACATTCTTCATTTGAAAAGTATATAA
The DNA here is from genome assembly GCF_003265705.2 of Callorhinus ursinus. NCBI lineage: Eukaryota > Metazoa > Chordata > Mammalia > Carnivora > Otariidae > Callorhinus > Callorhinus ursinus. The sequence goes on along the minus strand of NW_027397096.1, from coordinate 11,539,705 downwards.
ACTCATCTAAAAAAGGCATACTAACTGGGGAACTCAATTAAAGTTTCAAGGGTAACTTTGGTATTCTCTCTGATCTCAACACGGAGCATTTACAGAATAATTGTGGTCCTTCCAATATTCTTAGCACACCAAAGTAAAAGCAGTTTAAGACTAAGATACCATGTCTCGCAGGGCTGCCTGGAGCGTAAGTACAAGTCACTGAACTGTAATGACGTTGCCAAAATGGTGGCAATTCTTCAGCAAAATATTTTGGTTTAATGGAATTTAAGTCAGATCCCTATATGCTAATATCCTGGGTTCATGTATAAAATGGGCGAGCTTAAAAGACAGCACCAAATAACCATACAATGATATGTCTAAAAGTTAGCCTAGGACGACCAGAAAACAAAAGCAAGTCCATTCTCTTCGGTGGATGTTTGCCAAGCTTGACATCAGATTCCAGAAAGTGGGAATTTGCTACAGTGAAGGCTTTATAAAGATAACCTTAAAACACAAATTCACATGCTATCCTAGTAACACCAAAACACAACTGATTTGAGGGCCATAATTCCCTTATTTTTATTATCTGGTGATGTAAAAGCTATCAAAGATAAGAAACATACTACTTAAACATAATGCTTCTTTTAAAAACGACATAAAAGATGATTTGAAATACTCTGCCCAATATTCCAACTGATCACACACAGTTTACCAAAGGCCCAAACAAAGAAATAGTGATGATAAACATAGTCTAATAAAGGACTCTAGGCCAAGATCACATTTTCTAGGTTTAAGCGAGGTAATGGAGATATGAAGATGTGGCATTATTAAATTTTAATCAGTTTATGGTATATTTAAAGCCTTATGCTCTTTTTTTTTTAAATTCTAGTTAGTTGACATACAGTTCAATATTGGTTTCAAGAGTAGAGTTCAGTGGTTCATCATTTACATATGACACCCAGTGCTCATCACAAGTGCCCTCCTTAATGCCCATCACCCATCTAGCACATTCCCTACTCCACTGCCCTCCATCAACCCTGTTTGTTCTCTATAGTTAAGAGTCTCTCATAATTTGTTTCCCCACCTCTCTCTTTTCTGTTCATCCGGTCTGTCAACAATGCAACAAATATTGATTATCTGCTCTGTGGCGAGCACTGATACGAGGCATGAGAACTATAAAGACAGCCCTTGTTCTTAAAGAACCTTTATTTCAAGGCATTACTTTCTCCCCCTTTTTCAAGGCATCCTATCCATAGGGTAATCCAACAATAATGCCAACCAGAGTTATCTTTAGCCAAACAGTGACAGAGCAGTCAGGATCCACATCTCCTGTTAAGTCATTTCATGCCTCTTTTTCACTGTTTTCACAGGCAAATTAATCTTGATCATGATATATTTAAAAGCATCAGTAGAGACAGTGACTTAGGAACTGCTGCTACCAGTGTCATCTCAGACTCACTCCTGCCCAGCAATGATCACAGATGTTTACCCGGCTTCTGTTTTTCACCATACACTTAGCTTCCGGAAAATACCAGACTCAAATGTGTTATTATTTAAAGCTGCACTTCAAATCCAGGTCCTTGGACCAATGAAAAAAAAAATTCTCTTTTGGTATTCAAAAACTCACATGAGTCACAAGCTGCAAAACATTAAAGTCACAACTTTTGCAGGGTATTAGGATCACATCAGAGGTAAGATTTAAACTTCAGCACCCCAAATCCTGATGATACAATGTTCTAATCCTATAAGAATACCCTGGTCTGTGATTACTCTAATAGCCTCCTAAATACTGTGAAGTATAGGAAAAGGGACAAAGCTCCTATTTTTCTTCTCTCCATTCACAACTTAGCCTCAAAGTTCTGAATATAAGCATTTTCTGTAACAACAAGCCACCTTTATAACATCCAGATAATTATAGGTTCAGGTCAAGAACTCTAGACCATATTGATTACATCTCTAGGCAATCAGGACCCTCCAGCACTGTTTGTATCCACGATAACAGGGGCAGCTTTTAAGTATCTGTGACACTAAGAATTTTCAGTCCTATCAATGCCAGAGCTGGAAAGCCAATGACCAGTCAGGCCTGTCAGTTGTTGCCTGAAGCAATAAGGACAAGCTGGGAATTCATCATACTGGAACCTCATCTGCCAGCGGCAGTCACACATTTTCACCACCTGAATAGTTGATTCTCTTCAACTCCCACGTGGCTCATTCCAGCATACAGTGTTTTGAAATGAATATTTGATCAGGCAGGGTAAAAAGAGGTTTGGACTTATCTGAGGTGTCACCCTAATGCACTTTACGTAATTCTAAGTATCAGGAGCTAGGTGTCTTTAGGTCCCGCGCTCTGCATATTTCTGAAATGGACCTGTGATCCTAATTAAATATGATTAAATGAGAGAAGCCATGTAAAAACACCTGGCACAGTGTTGGGCACAATGCTGTTTATCAATAAACATTGGTTCTCCATATCTTTCACTTCTATCTAATGGTGAATACCCTGAAGATTCCTCCTAGATCACTGGGAGATGGGGATCTCAGAAAGCCAAAGAAATTTAAGAATCACCCTAGTTCTGTCAAAATTCTAAACCCTCACCCAAATATAAACCTAAGAAATAAAGAAATATAGTAGAGTTATTAAAACTGCTTCATGATTTCAGGATATCAACAGTTTGACTCTGATATAGCTAGGTATAATTTTCTTTGTTTTTATCCAATGGGGTACACTGAGCTTCTTTTTTTTTTTAAGATTTTATTTATTTATTTGACAGAGAGAGACACAGCGAGAGAGGGAACACAAGCAGGGGGAGTGGGAGAGGGAGAAGCAGGCTTCCTGCCAAGCAGGGACCCTGATGCGGGGCTCGATTCCAGGACCCTGGGATCATGACCTGAGCTGAAGGCAGATGCTTAACAGACTGAGCCACCCAGGCGCCCCTACACCAAGCTTCTTGAAACTTTGAGAGTTGATGTATTTAACTAATTTTGGAAGATTTTCAGCCCTTCATTTATTTCTTTGCCCTTTCCCTCCTTGTCATCCATGTGTAATAATCACACATACATTAAACAATTTAATACTACTCCACACACTCCTCACACTGAGTTCTTTTTCTGAGTCTCTGATCCTTTCTTCTTCTGCATCCAGTCAGCTATTGAGCCCATTCAACAAATCATTTAAGATATATTTTTCAGTTTTAGAATGTGTTTTGTTCTTTTATGGATTTTATCCATTTCTTCCTAATTCCAATAAAGGAATGATATAATATTAGAATGTAAGTTTTCATTTTAAAAACTACATCTAACATTAAATTTAATAGAGAAATATTAAACACTTCTTTCTAAGATTGAGAAGAAGACAAGAATGTTTAATATCTTCACTTCTATTCAACATTGTACTGGAATGTCTAAGCAAGTATAATAAAGAAGAAAAAGAAATAAAAGGCATAAAGATTAGAAAGAAATAAAACCACCTTTATTTGCAGATCACAGGAGTGCATAGTAGAAAATCCAAAGGAATCTACTAGAACACATGAATTTAGAAAGGAGAGCACTTGTCATGATGAGCACTGGGTGTTGTACGTAACTGATGAATCACTGTATCCTACACCTGAAACTAATATTACTCTGTATGTTAATTAACTGGGATTTAAATAAAAACTTGAAGATTAAAAAAAAACTTGGAAGGAAAAAAAGAGAAAGGTTTCTGGATACAAAATCAACATGCAAATAAAATTATTGTATTCTATATACTATGAAAAAAGTCTGAAAAATGAAACACAATATGCTACTTGTACTAGCAACAAAACATCAAATAACTGAAATAAATTTTACAAAATATGTTTAAGACTTCTACACTGAAACGTAACAAATATTAAAAGAAATTAAAGAAGGGCTAACTAAATGGATAGATATAAAAGGTTCATGTGTCGGAAGATTTAATATTTTTAGATGGCAATTCTCCCAAATTTGATCCACAGATTCAATGAGATTTCAATCAAATCTCATCTAAATTTCTGTAGAAATGAATATATATTTAATGTGTATGTGTATGAGGATATATTTATAGCTCAGTGGTTTTCAAACATTTTTTGAGTCAGGACCTCTTTGTGCTCTTAAAAATTGAGATCTCCAAAGAGCTTTGGTGTATGTGTTTTATAGCTATCAACATTGAAAATGTTTATGTACTAACTCATTAAAAGACAAGAAACTATGTATTAACATAAATGACATTTTTTACTTAAAAATTTCCAAACTAAAAAATAATCTTGAGAAAAATGACATTTTTAACTTTTTTGGACAATAACTTTTATAATAAACAACAGGTCGACTCTCATATCAACTTACGCATTCAATCTGTTGTGATATGTTGTTTTGGTTAAGTATGTGAAGACAAGTTGGCCTCATTCAAAAATATAATTGGAAAAGGATGGAGCATATGAAGATCCTGAGCCTTTTCAGATTCTGAGGATATTCTTCTTTGATATGACACTTAACAAGTTAGATGTAATTATACCTGAAACTATATCAATTAACTTTTGTTCTCTGTTACATGGAAATCCTTTGTCCTTTCTTGCACTTGGAATGAGTCTATTACTCATATATACTTTTGTGATATCATAAAATTGGTCTTTTGGAAAATATTTTAGATCTTCCAAATGTGGATTTATATTATTATATGATATGAAAGTATGACACTAGTTATTAACACCACCTATCTCATCAGAAATGTCTTTAAGTACCGGGAACCTGTTAAGCAATGGTAGATACATGGATACATGGTTTCCAAATTTCCAATTTGTAATTGAAAATAAGCTTTATCAGGGGCGCCTGGATGGCTCAGTTGGTTAAGCGTCTGCCTTTGACTAGGTCACGATCCCAGGGTCCTGGGATCTAATCCTGCATTGGGCTCTGGGCTCAGCGGGGAGTCTGCTTCTCCCTCTGCCTGCCCCTCCCCCTGCTTGTGCTCACTCTCTGTCTGACAAATAAATAAATAAATCTTAAAAAAAAAAAAGAAAATGAGTTTTATCATTGTTAACAAATATTGTCAGTTGTTTGACGTGACAGCTTATTTTGTTTATTTTTGAGAAAATTTCTGCCAAATACTCAAGTCTGAATAAACAAAGTTCGTCAGTTGTTCTTTCCTATAAAATGGTATTCCATGACAGATGATAGCTCAGTTCACAATAATCACACAAGGTCATTTTGTCCAGACAACTATCATGCATTAATTCCACTGCGACATACAGAATACTAAAAAGAAGGACACAAGCAGCAAAATTTAATAAAATTGTCATATGTCAATGATTTTGACTGTATCATAGACATTCCTTTTTTTTTTTTTTTAAAGTAGGCTCCGTGCCCAACATGGGGCTTGAACTCACAACCCTGAGATCAAGAGTTGCAGGCTCTACAGACTGGACCAACATTATAAGTAACTGTAGTTTTTTTCTTTCTAACTATCAGTGAATACCCTTAGCTAGAAGCATAGTTTGGTGCCACTGCTCTTACTGTGCTAAGACACCATTAGTTTTATCTACCATTGCTTCTGCACCATCTGTACTTAATGTCAACACAGTATAAAAAAAGAAAGGCAAATAGTAATTTCACATTACTATAAAAATAGTTTTCACGCACAGACCCCTTCAAAGTGTCTTGGGGATTTCCAGAGGTCAGTGGACCATGCCACGAATTACTAGCACGTATACATATACACATGTGTTTGGAAATGCAAAGAACCTAGAATAGCCAAGACATAATGAAAAACAAAAGTGAAGGCATTAGACTGCTGGTGACTAAAAAGCTACAGTAATGAAGACAGTATGATAGTGGTGTAAAGACAGATACACGCACCATATATATCAATGGAACAGAATAGAGAATCTAGGAAAAATACGTTTTTTAAAAAGGCATCAATGAAATCTTTGGAAGAAAAGTGTATCTTTTTGATAAACAGTGCTAGAAGAAACTGCATGGAAGAAACTGAATCTTGATCCTTGCCTCATAGCATAATAAAAAATAATTTGAAAAGGATCATTTACCTAAATGCAAAGGCCAAAACTACACAATGACTAGAGAAAAGCATCACTTCAAGACTGGGTGAAATGGCAAAAAATTCTGTGCAAAACACAAAACATAAAAGGAAAAGCAATAAAACTGGACTTCTGCCTGTCAAAAAATACCAATAAGAAAGTGAAAAGGCAATAAACTGAAAGGAAATATTTGTCAAATATCTGACAAAAGACTATATCCAAAATATTTAAATAATTTAAATTCAATAAGACAACAGGCCAAATAAAAGTTGGTGAAAGACTTCATAAGTACATTACAAAAGAAGATATTCAACTGGCCAGTAAGTATATTCAAGGTGCCCAATATCAGTATTCATCAGAGAAAAGCAAATTAAAAACTACAGTTTACATTTACAAGAATGGCTCATACATTGCTAAGAATGAAAAATGGTATAGTTATCTTGGAATACTTTCTTGGAGGTTCCTAATAAAGCTAAATACATGCCTGCTTTGTGAGCCAGCAATTCTAGTCCTAGGTATATGCTCAAAATATATGAATTCACATGCAAAAAAAATGCAGAGTCAAAAAAAGACTTGTACAGGAAAGCTTATAGCAGCTTTATTCATAAAAAGCTAAAAGCTGAAAACAATAGGACAATGGATAGATAAACTATGTTATCTATCTAGTAAAAAAATTAACTAGTGTCACATGTAACATGTAGATCAATCTCAAAAACATTAAGTTAAATAAAAGAAGCCAGACACAAAAGAGTATCTATAGGATAATTTCATTTACATGAAGTTCAATATAGATAAAACTAATTTATGATGATAAAAGTCATAGTGATACAGGTCTATACCTCTGAAACAAATAATGCAACATATGTTAAGAAAAAAAAAAAGAAGAAGGTAGCAGGAGGGGAAGAATGAAGGGGAGTAAATCGGAGGGGGAGATGAACCATGAGAGACGATGGACTCTGAAAACAAACTGAGGGTTCTAGAGGGGAGGGGGGGTGGGGGATGGGTTAGCCTGGTGATGGGTATTAAAGAGGGCACGTTCTGCGTAGAGCACTGGGTTTTATGCACAAACAATGAATCATGGAACACTACATCAAAAACTAATGATGTAATGTATGGTGATTAACATAACAATAAAAAAATTTTTTTAAAAAGTCATAGTGATCACATCTAGGTCAAAGGTAGTATATTGACTGGAAGGAGCATGAGGGAACTTTCTGGGATGATGGAAATATTTTAATTTGTTTTGAGTAGTAATATATACAGGTATAAAAATACATCAAGTTGTATGATTAAGAGATATATATTTCTGCTATATGTAAATTATACCCTCCCTAACTTAAAAAAATTCTTCCAAGGTGACCCAAAGTACACATTGATCGATTTTTCAACCTGGAAAGGGCTTTGGAAATAATCTACTTCAGTTCCCTCATTTCTTATGGGAAGAAAGCCTTGGGTTTCGAAGCAATTTACCAAACAGGTAATTATAGGCAGAGTTGAGACTAGAACCAAAGATTCGTTAAGTTACTAGTCTCTATTCTTTCCACGACACCAACTTTCCAAAACAAGACTTTTCCAGGGAACAATTATTTTCACTTCGATTATTTGCTTTAGCTTTTCTCTGACAGTTTTCAACAATATCCAGGGGACTATCATGAGCTCTGGTTCCGACTAGTTGCCCGGGTGAGGTCCCAGGCTGCTTTTTAATTGCTCACTGGGCTTACATATTCAATGGAGAGAGACTCTTTTGTTTCTTTCTAAGTTTATAGATGGCACCTATAAGCATAAGCCTCTCAGGCTCTTGGACACAATTTAAAATAGTGCGGCACTAACCGTTTGACACTAATGTCACTAAGACAAATGGAATTCCCGGTTCAGACTTAAACAAATTCTAATACTGCCCCCAATATTGTCCCTCTGCCACCACAGTCTCAGGCAACAGACTACATAAACAGTCCGGCCTTGTATTAAAGATATAGTAATAAAGGTACAGAAAAGAGAAGTTGGGTCCTTTGGCCAAAAAGCCCCTTGTAAATATGTGGTACCCCAGTATATCAACAGTGGGGAGAATTCCATCAATTCCTTCTCAAAATGCTTAGGAAAGACTTAAAATCATGTCAAGGACTTGGTGCTTGCAATAGAGAAAGCAAAGGCGAGGTTTTAGTTGACACAAAGATTTATTCAAAGGAGAAATGTGTCATCAGAAAAAAGCTTTCCCAACAGCTTCTTCTACTTCTGTTTACAGTTTCTTCATCTTCAAGTGGGGCAATCTTTTTTTTTCTTAATTGTGCTGAGCTAAAATTTTCCACATTGTTAACTTGAATTTCATCTTCTAACATCCTATAAATATTAGAAAGAAGAATGAGAGGAATATTTAAACCAGAAGGAGAGGGATGTGGCCGATCACCTTCCTCCTGGGCAAAATCAGGTCTTTTCCCTATACTCTTAATCTCTAACACTTATTTTTGATACTATACAGACAAGTAGGTGTTCGTTAGATTAAAGTTGAAATAATGTATAAATGTCCTCTCTTCTAATAAAAAAAGCCAATATTAACATCTGAGTTTGAATATTTGCTAACTGTTTCAAGTGGAAAGAGTGTCAAAGTAAAATTACTGACCTCCTTTTTCCCCTCTGAGGGACTGTTCACAGGTCACGACTAAGCCTTCTTTTAATTTCGTCCTCATCCATAATCCTCTTACTGAGCCCACACAGGCTTTGAATACTCAAGGTACAAGTATGCCTGGGCTTTTCGTCACCTTATAATCACAAAGAATATCTGGAAGTCTACTAAATGAAAACCACATCACGTATTCAAAGAAATACTCAAAATTTCTAAAGAACTTGATATCCTTATATCTGAGAATTATTTTAAGGAATAATGAACACATCCCTGTCCAAAAACGTGACACAATTTTTTTTGCACAGGGAACCTTAAATTCTTTTTACAAATGCAGAGAAGATCGGATAGGTAGGAAACATTGCTTGTTGAAAGTTTCAGCCAAATGTTCAAGGCCATGATTACAAGGTCATGGTTCTGTTGTTCAACTCTAGTTTTTAAAATCATGGCGCTAAGTAACCTCACCATTGGATGACTAGACGGTGTTTCTTACAAATCTCTTTGCTTCTTACCACCAGCATCTCTTACGTCTCTGATGGCTGTAAGACACAGTGACTAAGTCTTTCTGCCTCAGACTGGAATGACAACTGTAGATACAGTGAAATATAATCCTTAGGGATATTCTTCCCCCAGCACTTCAGAAAAATCTCTGTAAAATAAAAGTATGCCTCTATATGAACGTCCCTCCAGCAGAGATTTGACTTAAATAATCTCCTTGTTCCCTACCCAATCATACTTCTTTAATTAGTATTATTTTGTTTTTTTAAATGTCCAGTGCACCAAATGCCAAATACATAAAGGAGGCATAAATGATCATTATAAAATTAGTCAAAGCAGGCATAAATGAGCATTATAAAATCAATCAAATAAAACCTGTTTGGTTTTTTTAAGTGTCTCATTTTCTCCAGTAAACAAATGATTTTGATAATGGGAAAAACTGGGTGCTGAAAAATATCTCCTGGATTAATGAATTTCTTAGAAATTATTTAGATTACTTCAATTGTACAACAAAAATAATATTTCTCTTGAGTCAAGAACAACAACAAATACCAGGCCTGGAGTTCTGTCCCTATTTATAGAAATGTTTATTGTAACACTAATTCCTGATTTATCAAAGCCTGCTCTAAAGGATAAGAACTCATTTTACATAACTGTCACATTTTTCCTTCTCCTACTATCATCTTCAATAGGAATATACATAAATGCTGCTCCCACCACTTCCAATAACGTTTTCAATGTTACAATGTTTACTCTCCTAGAGTTTGACAAAGATGTCTGCTCTCTGCATGAGCCAGGCGTAAGTCTGTCTTTCAATCTCAGTTGCTTTGAGTTCTTTCTTGGTAAACATCAATTTCCATAGTAAAACCACAAACCAGGAGAAACAAACTTAGGATGAACTAGATCTTTCTAGGCTTTCTGTCTGGATGACTCAAAAGCGACCTCAGAGTTGTCATTAAGTTACCCAACAGGTACAGCTCACAAGTCTGGGAACAAGAGGATCAGTCACAAAGGTGGTAAACAAAGTTTGAATGGGGCATGCACAGCTATCTTTCTACTTTCTCTTCAGAGGTCCTACATACCTTTATCAAAAGGACACATGTTAAAGAACAAACAATGGGAAGAAATTCTTAGATAGCTAACCAAAAGGAATGTACAGAGAAAAAAAGTATTTTGTCTAGAAATGTTATCTATGATTCAGAGACACTGATGTTAATGAAAAATGGAATGGTTCCTTCAAATCTCCTTTGTTCTGGGTAGCCTGTGTATAAGGGTAAAATCCTATAAAGTATCTTTCCAGAATGGTGTTCTTCTTAGTCAAGAAGGGAACATCTCAATAATTATCTAAACTCAAAATTTTAGGTAGGATAGTACTCTTTTGAATCACCAAAGGTCAGATGTTATGGGAATGACATCCACTTAGAAAGCAGTTACAGATCTGCCTGTCTAAATACACATATTTATATAGAGACAGTAAGACGTTGGTTCATAGGTATCTAAAAGCATAGGATTTATGTCATGCCTAAATCACTGAAGTCAGTAAGTAAAAACACACACATTTTAGTAAATGTTCATCTATGTGAAGGAGTGAAGAACAGATATACTAGATGATCAAGAAATTATAATAACAAAATTTCTTAGCAAAAGTGGTACAAGGCTCTGCTGATCTCTTTTAGCTTCAGTAGAATAACAGTGCCAGCTAAATATATAGATATCTAAAACATAACAGGCTGGCCCAAGGTACAAATAAAATATTTTCATTTTGAACACTGTTACAACTGTCAAAAAATTTACTCACATCACATTAAATTTCTAAATTCTATGCCTCTGAAAAGTAATCACATGAAAAGTAATTATACCATCACTAGTTTAGACAGGTCAAGAGCTGTCACTGGAACAGAAGGACAGTTATAAAATGTGCCACAGGAACAATTAAAAAGGCAATACACTGAGTTGTACTGCATGAAGGTAAGACAAAGCAATGAAGCCCAATAAGAGGAGGTGCCACAGGAGTCGTATCTCGAAGCAAAAGCAATCAAAATGCCAGAAAAGCATCTTCGTCATATGCAGCTGACTCCAATGAATGGGTCATAATCAGAGAAGCACTTCCTGGGTCACGAGCACTTGTACAGATTTATTAGACTCTTCTTAATCGAAGAATCTAAAGCAGAATTTTCCCATTATTAACTTCTTTTTATAAGGAACCCAAACCATTTAGTCTCTGATCTTCCTAAATAGCAATAGAAAAGTCTGTTACAACAGTGGTCCTATCAGATAAAGTAGATTAAGTTTCCCCAACAAAACGTTATTCACTCACTTAAAAAAATGCGTTGAACAAAAGGGATCCAAACCATTGGAGAAGTAGAGAATTATTCGTAACAGCCCAATTCTTCACTTACAGGGTTTCTTTAGCTCAAAGTTAGGGAGAGCAGCACACACATTTCATTGCTCTGTCTCAAAGGAACCATGGCTTTCTGGAATGAAAATAGGCTTAGAAAAATAACAACAGAGCTTAGTCACCAAGAAGTCCTTTCTCTACTCAAAAGATTAGTACTTTCGGGCAGAGGCTCACAGCTGTAGAACAATATCCTAGAATCTCCCTACAATGTGTCTCTGATGCAAATGTAAGTAAATCAAAGGCAAAGATCTAGTTCCTTTTTCAGGCATCAATTTAAAAACCCTTCTCGCAGCAGATTTACATCAAATGACAGTTGCCAATAGCTCAATGAAATTCCTCTCTGTGGCATGAGATGTAACTTTACAGAGAGCTAAAATTGAGACAGTGCTACATGATAAATATGGAGTATTACCTCAGAGCAGAGTGCTGAATATGGCAACTTCTAATAACACCAATAACTGCTTTAGTGACATGTGTTTCACTTGACTGGGCGTCACTTGACTCTAAAACATTCATAATATGGTAGTTTAAGAATGTTAAAAACCCCCCAACAAAGGCTACTACTGTAATCTTGAATCAAATACTTTAAGTTATAATACATAGCTTCCAGGATGAACGATGGTTAAATGGTAATTCCAGATGAGCAGGATCTGTTAGCATTCTCAGATTGAAACCATCAAAAAGATTTATTGTTTAAGTTTCCCATCTCAATATTTCTTTCAATGCAGGGAAGCAAGGATAAAGACTTCACACATTTCTGTGCTTGTTTCCAGGGGACGAACCATGGTTGCCAAGAGAAAGCAGAGGGACAAGTATGAGCTTTCTCAAGTAAGAGTCTACATTAAAAATGAAGGCACAGTCCTCGATGTGGACAACTAAACCAGACACCAGGTACAATCCACTGACAAAAAAATCAGAAAGCTAAGAAAACGTACCAAACCATTTAGCTTTCAAACTTCAAAATACATCCAGGCACAGAATCAGAAACAGAAGCTTTGGTCTTTTAAAAGTGACCTTCACAAATCAGTTTTGTGTTTGTTTCCATTTTCTTTCACAGTTTAAGCCTCAATCAAATCAGCAGTCTCTGGGGATTTTGAAATTGCTATAGATTAAAATCCTCTCTGACTCAACTGTTTGACTAATGCCAAGTATTTAATAATTCTACTCATAAGAGACTTTTTCTTGATGAAACCCTGCTGTACGCTCTCTTCAGATGCTCTGCAGCTGCACCATAACAGAAAGCATCACTGTCCTTATTTTATCAATACATGCAGAGATGAAAAATGTATTACTATACACAGGTCTATGATTTGGCAGACGCGGCAGAAAACAGTTTGACAATACTAATGTAGCAACTATCACCTACAGAGGCAAAGATCTACTCCCAGGTACTAATGATACATATTCATGGCTTGGTTCCAAGGACAGGAGGTTAATAACTGTGATAGATAGACTAAAGTTAAGTTAATGAATTTCTAAACTTTATGCTTTCAATAATAAAACCATTTAAGCTACAGCATTTGGACTCTCTACTTCCACAGATCAGGCACTTTGATACTCAACAGGTTGAGTAAATTGAATCCATATATTGTATTTACGTTCTTTGTCAAGGTCGCTTCTCCACATTTGAGAGATCAAAGGCAAAACAGTCATCAACCCTGTAGCCTTCAATACTGTGTTCATTACATTTAATCAAGTGCCAACCCCACCGCATCATTCACAACCTTAACAATATTTAAATGCATGGCACTGTTTAGCAACAAATGTAGGCACAGTACTGTTTTAACAAACACATACACGTATGCATGCACAGCATGCACGCACATCCCAAAACAAACAAACAAATAAACAAACAAAAAGAGGAAGGCAAAAAATATCATTCTCTCCATTGTGCAGGAAAAGAAATTGAAAATGCACAGAACTATCCAGCACACATTTTGGAGGTGGTTTTCTACCTGAGGCAGCATCAATCACGGTGGAAATTCCCCTTCGATCAGAGACTGGACGGGATGACCCTGGCATGCTGACTGGGTCAGAGCGGACCGGCTGGATCCTGCAAGGCAATTTAATTTAATTCACATATGTTACTGGCATCAAAACTGTCGCGTGCTACAACAGACCTTAAATCAGGAATGCTGGATTAGGCCAATCCATTAAAGAACCATTCATTCTAAAACAAGACAAAGAGGGGAACTGCAGTCCCTAATTCTTGCACAAAGCTAACGCACTGCAAACATTCCTTACACTCCAGACCTCTTCTCCTCTTTGTAAATTACTCAATAGATTTTAAGTAAGGGGTTGAAAAATTGACATTAATTGAAAGGGATAAATTTAGTAGAATGGGAAAGGAAACAAAATACTTTACACCAAAACCTCTGACATTTCCAAGGGACAGATATGAAGAGTTTTGACACTCTTCAAATTGATGAATAGCACCATAGCTAGTAACACCTACCATAAAAGGCAGCATATACTAGATACAAAATTTTGAGGAACTCCCTTACAATCCTGAATGAAAGTTACTTTATATATGAAAAGCATAGGAAAACAAAGCTGTGCTGGAATGTGGTGGCCACAGGTTTAGCTAGAATCACTATTATCTGAGTTACCTCCATAAAATTACCAATTAGTATGTAAGAATTAGAGTCTCAGGAAAACTGCAATTTACTACATATAATTTCAAGTTGCTTAGGAATGATAAATCTATAAATGCCAAGAGTCTCTCTCCAGCTGTATTAGATACATACTATTAACATAAAAAAATCTGTATGACTAGAAAATCTGAGACCCCCAAACAACTAAGAGGAAAAAAGACCTGTTATAGGAATATAAGCATGCATTTTTGGTAATTCATTCATTCAATGAGTATTTGCTGAATATTAAACATGTGTCAGTATTATTCTAGGGACAGGCAGAAACAAAACATGAACTAGAAGGTCTATGTGTGGATATGTGGTCTAGCACATGCACATTCATGACTGATGCAAAAGAAAAGTGTGAAAATGAGTGAAACAGGCAATAAAAGCTCAGAATGAGAAAACGGGGTAATGAATACATGGTCCATAGCAGACTGGGAAGATCTTATAGAGGTGGAACAGGAATTGGATATGTATGCAGTAATAGGACATGTATATGTGCAGAGGAGCAAGAAGTGTTCCTTAAGCATAGAATGAAACAAGCAGACCCTTGGATTGGTAACTAAGCCTGACAAATGCAGGGCAGCTTGAGGAGCATGATTTGGCTGAAGCATAGAGTTCCCAGTGGATCCTGGTGGACGATAAGAAGTTGATGAATGCCATGGGACAGATTATAGAAGCCTGAAATGCCAAGAATAGACTGCAGAAAAAGAGTAGTTCCTGAAAGCACGGTTTAAATATTTGTGTATTTGTTGTGTGAAAAAAAGAACCAGGAGGCAGGTGAAGGACAAAGCATTTGATCCAGCGCTGGAAGCCGGAAGTACTGAGAACAAAGACTCTCATTCCTGCTATTGCAGACATCATGTACCACCTAATCTTTGTTCTGCCCCAGCTGATTTTGCTACACCAGTCATGGTAATCCCATCAGCTCACGGCAGAGATTAATTAGCTCCAGGATGGGTAGGCCTAAGCAAATTTGGGCCAGTGAGAAAAGAGGAGCCGTTTCTTTGAAATCTCTGGAGATGTTTTCTGGTTCTTAACAGAAATAAGAAGGTAGACAATTACAAATGGTCAGTTCAACCAAAGTAAAGCCCCCTCCCGGTCTAAACAACTTAAGTGAACTAATAAATTTCCCATTATTAATTCAATTTATATCAGGGTTTCTGAATAATCCAGAGTTGTGGGTGAGGTGAAACAAGGCTGGCCATGAATGGATGTGTTGAAGCTGGCAACAGATACATGGGGGCTTATCCTATTATTTTCTTTAACTTTAAATATGTTTATATATGTTTGAAATTTTTCCATAATAAAAATGACAAAAACAAAAAACTGGTAGAGGTGATGGAAATGTTTTGGAATTGGATAGTGGGGATACTGTCCAACATAGTGAATATACTAAAAACCGCTGAATCATACAGTGAATTTTATGTTAGGTGAATTATGGATCACTGAAAAAAAATAACATGAATAAGGTCTGAGGATCAAATGATAACACGATGACTATACTAGATGATGCTGTACTATATAACTGAAATTCAATGGAAGAGCAAAACTTAGATGTCCTCACTAAAATAATCACAACACATATATACTAAATATGTGAGCTGAGGGGGGCGGAGCAAGATGGCGGAGGAGTAGGAAACCTGGATTTCGTCTGGTCTCAGGAATTCAGCTGAATAGGGATCAAACCATTCTGAACACCTACGAACTCACCAGGAGATCGAAGAAGAGAGTAGCAACAACTCTGAACAGAGAAGCGACCACTTACTGGAAGGTAGGACTTGCGGAGAAGTGAATCTGAGGCGATATTCGGGAAGATAGACGGCGGGGGAGGGGGCCTCCGTCGGCCGCTTCTGGCAAGTGATAGAGCCGCAGAGCACAAAATCGGAACTTTTAGAAGTCGGCTCCGGTGAGGGATGTCACTCCAGTGGCTAAGCGGGAGGTGGAACCCTCGAGGGACAGTGTGGTCTCAGGACCCTCAGGGTCAAAGAAAGACGGGATGCCTGAGTGTGGCAGAGCTCCCAGGTATTGGAGTGGGGAAGCCGGCTGCAGAGATGGAGCCAAGGCGCGGGCTCTCAGCTCGGGGTTGCTATAGACTGTGATCCAAGGCCCAGTGGGGCCACTGCTCCTCCAGCAGGGACCGAACAAGCAGCAGAGCTGGGGAGACTCTCCTTCCTCCCCAGGGAGGAGCAGCACGAGAGCACACTGCAGGGATCTGCTGGGTTTGGAGACTCCACACGGGGTCGGGTGCCAGAGATAGAAATGCTCTGTCACAGGCCGGGTGAGCACGGAGTGCGGCCGGAGACCAGGGAGACGGGAGTGACTGCTTTTCTCTGGGGGCGCACTGAGGAGCGGGGCCCTGAGTTCTCAGCTCCTCCAGGTGGAGATTGGGAGGCCACCATTTTCACCCTGGTCCTCCAAAGCTGTACCGAGAGGTTGCAGGGAACAAAAGCTCCTGAGAGCAAACCCGAGCAGCTTGCTGACCCCGGACTGACAAGGGTGGGGCAATTCCGCCACCGGCAAAGACATTTGGGAACCACAGCAACAGGCCCCTCCCCCAGAAGATCAGCACGAACAGCTACCAAGCCAAGACCAAGTTTACCGTTCAAGGAGAACAGGAGAAATCCAGCGCTAGGGGAATACTACACATAGAATTCATGGCTTTTTTTTTTTTTTTTACCATGATTCATTAGTTTTTCAAAGTTAATTTTTTTAATTGTTTTTTTAATTTCTCTTTTTCCCTTTTTCAACCAACATCTTATCAATGCCTTTTGTAAAAAAACATTTTTTTATTTTTCATTTTAGAGTCATATTTTATTCCTTCATAGTAGTTACCCTTATTTTTGGCATACATATATAAGTTGTTCTCTCTTTAAAATTTTAAGATAGTTTCTTCTACCAGACCAAAATATACTCTAAATCACTAATGTATGGCTTTGTTCTAGTCTCCTGCCTGATCACATTCTCTCCCTTTTTTTTCTTTTTTTTTTAAATCTTCTTCTTTCTTTTTTCAAACAACTTATCAACTCCTTTTATAAAATCTTTTATAATTTTCATCTTTACACTCATCTTCCATCCCTTCATTGTATCAACCCTTGTTTTGTACATATATAAGTCTTCCTTCCTTTAAAATTTTAGGAGGCACTTTTTTCTAACAGACCAAAATGCACCCAAAATATAGTCTGTGGCACTGATCTATGCACTAGCCTGATCATATTTGATCATATTCGGTTTTTTTTTTTGTATTCTTCTGTTTTTGTTTTTATCTTTTTCTTTTTGTTTTTTTTTTTTTATTTCGCTTCCTTATTTCTATCTTTCCCTTTCTTTTGCCCTGGTTTCAGGTCTCTTCTGATTTGTATACAGTATATTTGCTGGGGACGTTGTTAACCTGCTAGCATTTTGTTCTCTCATTCATCTATTCTCCTCTGGACAAAATGACAAGACGAAAAAAATCATCTCAGCAAAAAGAAAAAGAGGTAGTACCATCAGCCAGGGACCTCCTCAATACGGACATTAGTACGATGTCGGACCTAGAGTTCAGAATCATGACTTTAAAGATACTAGCTGGACTTGAAAAAAGCGTGGAAGTTATTAGAGAAACCCTTTCTGGAGAAAAAGAAGAACTAAAATCTAACCAAGTCGAAATCAAAAAGGCTATTAATGAGGTGCAATCAAAAACGGGGCACTAACTTCTAGGATAAATGAGGCAGAAGAGAGAATCAGTGATATAGAAGACCAAATGATGGAAAATAAAGAGGCTGAGAAAAAGAGAGAGAAACAACTACAGGATCACGAGGGCAGAATTCGAGAGAGAAAAGATATGATAAGACAAAACAACATTAGAATAATTGGGATCCCAGAAGAAGAAGAAAGAGAGAGAGGGCAGATGGTATATTGGAGCAAATAATAGCAGAGAAGTTCCCTAATGTGAGGAA